>NC_086107.1:110914835-111214835 GCF_963921235.1 Mobula hypostoma
TGGCACAGTGGCATAGCAGATGGTGCATCGCTTCACAGCACTGGCGATCACCGGTCTGGGTTCAATTCCTGCTGTTGCATGTAAGAATCTTCTACATCCTCCCTGTGACCTCTTGGGTTTCCTCTGGGTGCTCCAGTTTCCTCCCATGTTCCAAAGACGTACGGGTTATGGTTAGTGAGTTGTGGATTTACTACGTTGGCACCGGAAGTGTGGCGATGCTTGCAGACTGCCCTCAGCACGATCCTTACTGATTTGATCTGTTGCAAGCAACAGGTTTCAATTATGCTTCAATGTTACAATAAAGCTATTCTTTAATCTCTTGTTTGAAGATGCAGCATTCTCACGAACTGTGGTGTGGACTGTGATGTTCCTGTTGGCTTGCATTCATTTACCAATATTAGGGTGGTACAGTCTGTGCCGATGGTGCAGTGGTATCCGCACCGGACTTCGGAACAAGAGGTCCTGCGTTCGAATCTGGCTTGCTCCTTGCATGCTTTCCATCTGTGCTGGGTTGAGCATCAAACCAGAAACTCGGCCTCGTAATAATCAGACAAATGCTAAAGGAACGGCAAGGTTGTCGCCCGAAGTGAGACGAAGATCAACAAACTGTCATGATGTAGCTTAAAGCCTCATTAGCTATTTTATGCTGTATACCATCAACCTCACTCTTTACTGATACAAATAAGATACAATGGTTCAATGGTCCCACTTAATATCAGAGAATGTATACAGAATACAACCTGAAATTCTTACTCTTCACAGACATCCATAAAACAGAAACACCCCAATTGTTGCCATTATACTTAGAAATCCATTATTGAATTAGCAAGATATTCCCCTTAATCTTGGTATATTTTAAATCATTGATTTATTGGTGTGACACAGCCTGAAACCTTAGCTGGTTTATTTATTGTGTCACCTACTGTTGGCACGTGGCCAAGTGGTTAATACTTAATACTTTACACTTTATTGTCGCCAAACAACTGATATTAGAATGTACAATCATCACAGCGATATTTGATTCTGCACTTCCGGCTCCCTGGAGTACAAATGGATAGTAAATATTAAAAATTTAAATTATAAGTCATAAATAGAAAATAGAAAATGGAAAGTAAGGTAGTGCAAAAAAAAACCGAGAGGCAGGGCTGGATATTTGGAGGGTACGGCCCAGATCCGGGTCAGGATCCGTTCAGCAGTCTTATCACAGTTGGAAAGAAGCTGTTCCCAAGTCTGGCGTTCGTCTAGTGATTTGAAGGTCGCTAGTTCGAGCCTTGGCTGAGGCAGCACGTGTGTCCTTGAGCAAGGCACTTAACCACACATTGCTCTGCAATGACACCGGTGCCAAGCTGTATGGGTCCTAATGCCCTTCCCTTGGACAACATCGATGGCATGGAGAGGGGAGACTTGCAGCATGGGCAACTGCTGGTCTTCCATGCAACCTTGCCCAGGCCTGTGCCCTGGACACTTTCCAAGGCGCAAATCCATGAGACTAACGGACGCCTATAAATATTGCTGTGACATGTCATCACGGCCCAATGTACTGCAGGATGAGGGTTGGCAATGGATTACTTAAAGGCAAATTTATCTGTTTATTGATACAGCATGGAGTAGACTCTTTGAGGCGCACCACCCCAGCAACCCCTCAATCCTGGTCAACCTAACCTAATCTGGGGACAATTTACCTACTTGGTACATCTTTGGACTGTGGGAGGAAAACTGGAACACCCGGGGAAAACATACAGCGACGACGTACAGAATGGCGCTGGAATTGAACTCCAAACTCCGGAATGCCTCGAACCGTAATGGCATCGCGCTAACCGTTATTGTCATATGTACGAGTACATATAGACACAGGTGCACTGGGGCGGCACGGTAGTGTGGTGGTTAGCACATCGCATAACAGTTACCAGCGACCCGGGTTCAATTCCCACTGGTGCCTGTAAGCAGTTTGTACGTTTTCCCCGTGGCCGCGTGGTTTTCCTCTAGATGCTCTGCAATCCAAAGACATACTGGTTGGTAGGTTAATTAGTCATTGTAAATTGTCCTGGGATTAGGCTAGGGTTAAATTGGGCATGGCTGGATATCGGAGGCCCAGAGGACCTATTCCATGTTGTATCCCAATAAGTAAATAAAATTAATTTACCATGAAAGTTCAGCTAATTGGGGCAACTGCATAACTGGGTCGAAATGTACTGGTTCCGATGTGTCCCAATTAACTGGAATCTACTATATTTGTAAACTAATAAATATAAAACACATCTATCAAATCAGGTCTCATCCTCCCTCGCTCCAAAGAGAAAAGTCTTTGCTCATTCAACCAATCCACATAAGACATGTTCTCTAATCCAGGTAGCATCCTGGTAAATTTCAGCAGGCCGGGCAGCATCTATGGAGAGGAATAAATAGGTGCTTCATCAAGACCTATTTACTCATTTCCATAGATGCTGCCTGACCTGCCAAGTTCCTCCAGCATTTTGTGTGTGTTGCTCTGGATTTCCAGCATCTGCAAAATCTCTTGTGTTTAAGCTGGTAAATCTCTGCTGCACCCTCTCTGAAGTTTTCACATCCTTCCTATAATGAGGTGCCCACTGAGAGTGTCTTGACTAGCCACATCACCACGTCTGGTACAGGAATTGCAAGACATCTGACCGCAAGAACCCACAAAATACTGTGAGAACCGCTGAGAGGAACATCTGGGCATCTCTTCCATTCTTCTGCGATATTTATCAGGAGCGCCGCATATGTAGGACCCTTAGCATTATCAAGGATCTGACCCATCTGTCCAACAATCTCTTTGACCCCCTACCATCAGGCAAGAGGTACAGTAGCATTCAGAACAAGGACTGTTAGGATGGAAAACTGCTTCTTCCCCCAGGCCATGAGATGACTGAACTCCCTGCCACCACCCAGCCCTCATAATGTGTGAAGGGCCAGTGCCATTATAGTGATTACTTTTTAACTTGCATCGTAAATATACCTTATACTAAATATCAATCTTATTATTTGTTAATTTATTTGTGGTAATATTACTTTATGTGTTGTGTGTATGAGTCACATGTACTATGCTGTGTACCTTGGTCTGGAGGAGCATTCATTCGTAAGGCCAGTGATGTTGTGGGGATGGAACTGGACTCTCTGACGGTGGTGTCTGAAAAGAGGATGCTGTCTAAGTTGCATGCCATCTTGGACAATGTCTCCCATCCACTACATAATGTACTGGTTGGGCACAGGAGTACATTCAGCCAGAGACTCATTCCACCGAGATGCAACACAGAGCGTCATAGGAAGTCATTCCTGCCTGTGGCCATCAAACTTTACAACTCCTCTCTTGGAGGGTCAGACACCCTGAGCTAATAGGCTGGTCCTGGACTTATTTCCTGGCATAATTTACATATTACTATTTAACTATTTATGGTTTTATTACTATTTATTATTTATGGTGCAACTGTAATGAAAACCAATTTCCCCCGAGATCAATAAAGTATGACTATGACTATGACTAGGAGGGGAATGTTGACTCAGACCATGAGAGGCCTGCGTCGGGCATTTTCCTGCCTTACAAGGCGCAGATTGGAAGTTTGTGTGGGGCGCCACTCCTTGCATAGACATTAGAGCAATGTGTGATTAAGTGCCTTGCTCAAGGACACAAACACTCGAACTAGCGACCTTCTGATCACTAGAAGAACACCTTAACCACTTGGCCACATGCCCAACACAAGGTATAGGGTGATCTTGAACTGAACACATGACACTAAGTGTTACCATGCTGGGTGGCTGCCCCCAGTTTATCAGTGTCTTTGTTATACTGTCTCCTCCCAAGCCTTGACAAGCTGCCTCGAGCCCCTGAGTGGCTTCCAGTCCCTGCTGTATTGACACTGCTTCTTGGCCCGAACAGTGCAGCTGCTTGGGCTTGGCTCTAGCCAGTCGCGGAGCCGTGCGCACATAGACACATGAAGCCAGTCAGCAGCAGCGTCAGAGCTGCCGGACTGCTGGCAACTGATAATGAGGCCGAAGCCTGAATTTCATTCTGACCAGTCGCACGGTTTTGTTGCTATTTGGTGCTCAGTTACAGTACGCCCTGTGTCCAATCTCTTCATCAGATGGGCGCCCCAGCTGCGTAGCGGTTAGGTCATTCGTACTATCGAGTCTGCTCTCCCGTTTGGTCATGGCTGATTTATTTTCCCTCTCAGTCTCATTCTCCAGCCTTCTCCCTGTAACCTTTTGATGCCCTTCCTAATTTAAATGTACTAATTAAGCATACTTTGAATCTTTGAATTAAGAACCTATCAATTTCTGCTTTAAGTATAAAGGTGAGACAATCTGCGAATGCTGGGAATCAAAGCAACACACACAAAACGCTGGAGGAACTCAGCAGGCCAGGCAGCATCCATGGAAAAGAGCACAGTCGATGTTTTGGGCTGAGATCCTTCTTCAGGCCTCCAAATTCAGTTAATGTTGGGGAGGGGAGACTTGATGGCCTCAATCTCCTTAGGAGGTGGAGGCGCTGCTGTGCTTTCTTGTTCAGGGAGGTGATATTGGAGAATCAGGCGAGGTCATCCACGTTTGTGAACTCCTGATGAAGGGTCTCGGCCCGAAACAGCGACTGCTCTGTCCCATTGATGCTGCCTGAACTGCTGAGCTCCTCCAGCATCTTGTGTGTGTTGTCTGCTTTAAACACACCCAGTGGCGTTGTCTCCACAGCACCTGCGGCAATGGGCACCATGGCAGTGCAGCGCTGTTACTGGTCGGGGTGTTGGAGTTCGGAGTTCAGCTCTGACATCGCCTGCGAGGAGTCTGTACGCGGAATGCGTGGATTTCCTCCGGACGCTGCGGTTTCCTCCCACAGTCCAAAGACATGCCGGTTAGTAGGTTAATTGGAAGTTGTAAATTGTCCCGTGATCAGGCTGGGGTGAAGTCGGGGATTGCTGCAGGGGCACGGCTCGATGGGCCTATTCCGCACTGTATCTCAATAAATAAGTAAATAACTAACATGTTGTTTACAAGCCTGGGCTTTTATCTATTCATGTATCGCTATAATCTGTTTTCCAAGTTGACCAATTTAATTCAGATGATAAAGCATTGTCATGATTAAAGTAACACCTATTTTAATGATAGTGTGGTGCGTGGCCAAGTGGTTAGGGCGTTGGGCTCACGATCTGAAGGTCATGGGTTCGAGTCTCGGCCAAGGCAGCGTGTTGTGTCTTTGAGCAAGGCACTTAACCACACAGTGCTACAGTCCACCCAGCTGAAAAGGGGTACTGGCAAATGCTGGGGGTTAACCTCGCGATAGACTGGCGTCCTATCCGGGGGGGGGAGGAGTCTCGTACTCTCAGTCGCTTCACGCCACAGAAACCGGCATAAGCACCGGCCTGATGGGCCACTAAGGCTCGGGACAGACATTAACTTAAAAAAAATTTTAATAATATGTTCCTGTGGAAGAGCGTGCAGTATGTTTATTGAAGCTGCTGTTTTGTCCTCCCGATTGAATTATTGATACATCTCACGGCCTCAGTATGTTTACTGATCTTAGTGATGAGAAAACGGGGTTCAAAGCAACACACACAAAATGCTGGAGACCTCAGCAGGTCAGGCAGCATCTGTGGAAATGAATAGATAGTTGATGTTTTGGGCCGAGACACTTCTTCAGAACTGAGAAGGAAGGGGGAAGATGCCAGAATGAAAAGATGGGGTGGAGGGGAAGGAGGCTATACTTTACACTTTATTGTCGCCAAACAGTTAGTACTAGAACGTACATTCATCACAGCGATATTTGAATCTGCGCTTCACACTCCCTGGATTACAAATATTAAATATTAAAAATATTTAAAATAGTTAAAATTAGTAAATATTAAAAATTTAAATTATAAATCATAAATAGAAAATAGAAAAATGGGAAGTAAGGTAGTGCAAAAAAACTGAGAGGCAGGTCCGGATATTTGGAGGGTACGGCCCAGATCCAGGTCAGGATCCGTTCAGCAGTCTTATCACAGTTGGGAAGAAGCTGGTCCCAAATCTGGCGATCTGGAAGGTGATAGGTGAACTGAAGTAGGTGGGAAAGGTCAAGGGCAGGAGAGGATCTGATAGGAGAGGAGAGTGGACTATGGGAGAAAGGGAAGGAGGAGGGGACCCAGGGGGAAGTGACAGGCAGATGAGAAGGAGTAAAAGGTCAGAATGGGGAATAAAGGGAGTTCAATTCCCGCCGCTGACTATAAGGAGTTTGGACGAACTCCCTGTGACCATGTGAATTTCCTTCCGGAGCACCAGTTTCCTCCCATATTCCAAAGATGTACAGGTTAGTATTTGTAAGTTGTCGTGAAGCTATTTTGGTACCGGCAGCATGACCACACTTGTAGGCTGCCGCCCAGCACATCCTCGGACTGTATTGGCTACTGACACAAAACAATGCATTTCACTGTGTGTTTCGATGTACGTGTGACAAATATAGCTCATCTTTATTCCTCAACGTATGGGATAACCACAAAGAGGAGAAAGGAACTTAGCTCAGGAAATCAAAAAGTGGAAACCTAAGCTGTCTAAAGTCCCCATACTGTAATAGTAATGTAATGCATTGTATAGATGAATTACTGCGAGTTTACCTATATGTGGACGGAGTAAAACAAAGGAGCAATAATATTATGGAAGGGGAATTCATGGAGTGCATCCAATAGATTTTTAGAACAACTTTATTAGTTACACCTGTTCTTTAATGCAAATATCTAATCAGCCAATCATGTGGCAGCAACTTAGTGCATAAAAGCATTCAGACATGGTCAAGAGGTTCAGTTACTGTTCAGACCAAACATCAGAATAGGGAAGAAATGTGATTTCAGTGACCTTGACTGCGGAATGATTGTTGGTGTCAGATGGGGTGGTTTGAGTATCTCAGAAAATGCTGACCTCCTGGTATTTTCACACACAATAGTCTCCAGAGTTTACAGAGAATGGTGTGAGAAACAAAAATTATCCAGTGAGTGGCAGCTCTGTGGGCGAAAATGCCTTGTTAATGAGAGAAGTCAGAGGAAAATGGCCAGACTGGTTCAAGCTGACAGGAAGGCTACAGTAACTCAAATAACCATTCGTTACAAGAGTGGTATGCGGAAGAGCATCTCTGCACGCACATCATGTTGACCCTTGAAGTGATTGGGGTACAGCAGCAGAAGACCTTAAATGTACACTCAGCGGCCACATTATTAGGTTCAGGAGGTACCTAATATAGTGGCCACAGAATGTATATCAAGTTAAGTCAAGTTTATTGTGTTATTTAGCTATATACATATATACCATCAAATGGGGCAATGTTTCTCCAAACCAGGGTGTAAGGCACGGTAGCACACATATAACACAGAATAACTGATGAATTATGCATGAATAACAAACTAAAGTGAATAAATTAGATAATGTGGGGTACAGTTCAAATTATGTGGGGGACATTTCGAATGCGATGTGACAGGGAGTTCAGAAGGCTTCCTGCACCCGGGCTTTGGCCCTCTACACCTCTCTCATCCGTGAGCCAATCCAAACTTCTCTTAAAGTTTGCAATTGAACCTGCAACCATCATGTAACAAAAACATTAAACATTTTGTTGCTAGTTCTTTGATTCAGCAGCAAGAGGTATTTGTAAACAAAGGAGGCTCTGTACACATATAAAAGGTATTTTATTAAAGTCATATAGTAAAAAAGACAAAATAATACAGACTGATGCAAAACTATGGTCTGATTCAAATGCCAACTCAATTCCATCAATATTATCCCAGAACCACCTGGTACAGGGCTAACACTCCCTTTACTGACTTTTTCTTCCTTAAGTTATCTACAGATATGACATTTATTTAATTATTGAAAGATACAGTGTGGCCCGACGAGCTGTGCTGCCCCAGAAACCCCCAATTCAACCCTAGCCTAATCGTGGGACAATTTACGGTGACCGGTACATGACTGTACCGTGGGAGGAAATCAGAGCACCCGGCGGAAACCCACACATTCCATGGGGAGGACATGCAGACTCCTTACAGATGACGTCGGATTTGAACTCTGAACTCCGTCTCTCTGAGGTGTAATAGCGTCGCACTAACTGCTATGTTACCATGGCGCCCATCTCCCAGCTTTGCCCAAGCTCTCATTCTCCCTACTTGTTAATATTTTAGTCATACTTCCCCAGTTTTAAAATTCTGTCCAATCTTTTGCCCTGCCACCTGTCTTTGAGCAATTACACATCTTTCAAATTGATGCTGTTTTTAACTTGTTTAGTTAATTGTGAATGGTGAGTACTCCTCTTAGAATGTTTTTTTCTTGTTGAACTGTATCTGCTTAGTGTGTACGCTGTAAGATCACCTAACATCTCAGCCACAGCATCAAGATGCTATCCCTTAATCTAATTTTCCAGTTCATTTTATCCAGCTCAAGTCAAGTCAAGTTTATTGTCATTTAACTATATTCATCTGCAGTATATAATGTATATAATCCTATAATGTATATAAGAATGAGACAACGTTTCTCTGAACCGGGGTGTAAAACTCTGTGGTACACATAACACACAATAACTTATGAAGGTAAAGATAAAATCTACAGATGAAGTAGCGAACTAAAGTGCATAAATTAAATATTGTAAGATACGGAACAGTTTAACCAGTGACACTTCGAATACGATGCGACAGGGAGTTCAGAAGCCTAATGGCTTGAGGGAAGAATCTGTTCCCCATCCTGACCGTTCTTGTCTTTACGCATCGGAGTCTCCTGCCTGATGGTAGAAAGTCAAAGAGGATGCTGGGTGGATGGGTGGGATCCTTGGTAATATTAAGGGCCCAGCATACACAGCACTCCTGATAAATGTCCCCAATGGATGGTAGGGAGACCCCCTGTGATCCTCTCAGCTGTTCTCTCAGTCCTTTGTAGGGACTTCCAGTCCGATGCTCTGCTGCTCCCATAGCAGATGGAGAGGCAACTTGTCAGGACGCTCCCAATGGTGTTCCTGTAAAACTCAGTTAAGATTGGTGGGGGGAGCCTTGCTTGCCTCAACTTCCTAAGGAAGTGGAGAAGCTTCCGTACCTTCTTGTTCAGGGAGGCGATATTGATGGATCAGCTGAGGTCATCCGTGATGTGAACTCCCAGGAACTCGGTGCACTTACCCCTCTCTACGGAGATGCCTTGTATTCGCTGGGGGGGGGGATGGTTCATCTGCACTTTTCTGAAGCCCACAGTGATCTCCTTGGTCTTCTCCACGTTCATACCTAGGCAGCTGTTCTCACACCAGTCCACCAGCCGCCCCACTTCCTCTCTGTTGTTGATGAGGCCAACCACTGTTGAGCCATCAGGGTTATTTTAGTCAACCACCAATGGCATATCCTTGGGGTTTGCCTTTCTTGACAGGAAGTATTACTTATGTATTCTGAAAGATCCCGTCCAGCACTTACCACTGCATCTTGACTGGCTGATCCGTTGCATAATACACTGTCGATTATTTTTATTTTACTTAGGGATACAGCATGGTACAGGCTCTTCCGGCCCAACGACCACTACCCAGCAACCCACACTAGCCTCATCACAGAACAATTTACAATGACCAATTAACCTACTAACCCCATACGTGTTTGGAATGTGGGAGGAAACCCACGTGTTTATGGGGAGAAGTTAAAAACGGCGGTGGAATTGAACTCTGAACTCCGGGTTGCCCCGAGCGGTGATAGCGTTGTGCTGACAGCTACACTACCGTGGGACCTTAAGCAACAAGGAGGGGTTTAATTAATTATCTTGTATGTAGGGTGCCTTTAGGGAAAAGTGCTTAATAATATCAAATTCGATATCAATGTTTAAAGTGATGTAGTTCATTGTGAAATCAAGATCTTAGTTGAGTGCTGGAGTCATTCAGCATGCAAACAGGCCCTTCAGTCCATCTTGTCTGTGCTAGACAAGCTCAGTGGACCGGGTGGTATCTAGGGAGGGAAGTTTGCTTTTTCCTCAGTTCCAACAAAAAGTCTTTGATCTCCGTTTCCCTTCCCATAAATGTGGCCTGACCGACTGAGGGTGTCCAGCTCGTTCTCTTTCTACTTGGCACAACATTGTGGGATGAATGGCCTGTCCCTGTGCAACACTGTTCTAAGTTTTATGTTCTCTGTCCTTTAGGATTCCCGTATCCACAGACTTTGTCAGATTTTCACAGGGTGCAGAAGCGGTTTGGGTGGGGCTGACTAGAAAGGCAGGAGGTTAGTTTTGGCAGTGAAGTGCAAGCTACTTCACAGAAACCACAGGAGATGCAAAAGAAGAATCTTATTACCCCTCAACTATCAGGCAGAAAGTACAGGAGCCTCAGGACCCACACCACCAGGTTCAGGAACAGTTATTACCCCTCAACTATCAGGCAGAAAGTACAGGAGCCTCAGGACCCACACCACCAGGTTCAGGAACAGTTATTATCCCATAGCCATCAGGCAGAAAGTACAGGAGCCTCAGAACCCACACCACCAGGCTCAGGAATAGTTATTACCCCTCAACTATCAGGCAGAAAGTACAGGAGCCTCAGGACCCACACTACCAGGCTCAGGAACAGTTATTACCCTTCAACCATCAGGTTTTTGAACCAATAGGGATAACTTCACTCGGCCCAACACTAAATTGTTCCCTCAACCTATGAACTCACTTTCTCATGTTCTCAATATTTATGACATATTTATTTTTTTCTTTTGTATTTGCACAGGTTGTTGTCTTTTGCACATTGGTTGTTTGTCCATCCTATTGGGTGCACTTTGTTATGTTTCTTGGAATTACTGTGTATGCCTGCAAGAAAATGAATCTCAAGGGTGTATATAGTGACATATATGTACTTTGATAATAAAGTTACTTTGAACATTGAAGCAATGGAAACTTGTCAGAAAGTTATACGATTTTCATCTCTACGTAATTGGAAATATCAGATGGGGATGTCTATGTGAAGATTTATATGGTATTTTCAGAACAGTTTCTTAGAACAGCATGTTCTGGGGCCATTCAAGATTCAAGATTGTTTAATGTCATTTCAGTACACAAGCGTAGAGGAGGACAATATAATTGTTACTCTGGATCCGATGCCGCCTAGAAAATAAACAATATGATAAAGAACACAATAAATAAGAAAAATAAGAAATATAAATACATAATATAGCTTCTCCATCTTTGAGGACCCCCATCACCCAGGTCATGCCTTGTTCTCATTGCTACCATCAGGAAGGAGGTACAGAAGCCTGAAGGCACACACTCAGTGATTCAGGAACAGCTTCTTCCCCTCTGATTTCTGAATGGACATTACCTCACGACTTTTTTTAATTTCTATTTTTGCACTACTTATTTAACTATTTAATATATATATTTACAGTAATTCACAGTCTTTTTTCTATTATTATGTATTGCATTGTACTGCTGCAGCAAAGACAACACATTTCACAACATATGCTGGTGATATTAAACCTGATTCAGATATACGTAGGTTGATTGTATATCCATAAGTCTGTTGGTACTGGTGTGAATGCAATGTAGCCTCCACCCTGATTGGACAAAAAGAGAGCATTATGGGACAGGGCAGGATTACTTTGACATCATGATTAGCTGCAATCATAATACGATTGAAATTTACTTTCTCTTTCAGAGAAAGAAGAATTGGTCTACCACTAATATTTTAAACTTAGGTGCATTAAAAAGTAACATTTGGACTGATGCACGAATAGGAAAGGTTTTGGAGAGATCTGGACCAAATACAGGTGAATGGGATTGCCTTAGACACGTATCTCGGTCAACAGGAATGAGTTGGGCAGGAATTTGTCAGGAGCGCTGTGTATTATCAAAGATCCCACCCATCCATCCAGCATCCTCTTTGACTTCATACCATCAGGGAGGAGACTCCGATGCATAAAGACAAGAACAGTCAGGATGGGAAACAGTTTCTTCCTTCAGGCCATTAGGGATTCAGAGCTCCCTACCGCATCGTATTCGAAGTGTCACTGGCTAATCTGTTCTGTATCTTAAAGTATTTAATTTGTGCACTTCAGTTTGTTACTTATGCATGATTCATCTGTAGATTTTATCCTTACCTTCATAAGTTATTGTGTGTTATGTTTACCACTGAGAAGCATTGTCTCATTTTTATATACATTATAGGATTATATACATTATATACTGCAGATGTATATAGTTAAGTGACAATAAACGTGACTTGACTTGAGCTGGATAAAGTGAACTAGAAAATTAGATTAAGGGATAGCATCTTGATGCTGTGGCTGAGATGTTAGGTGATCTTACAGCGTACACACTAAGCAGATACAGTTCAACAAGAAAGAAACATTTCTAAGAGGGGTACTCACCATTCACAATTAACTAAACAAGTTAAAAACAGCATCAAATTGAAAGACATGTAATTGCTCAAAGACAGGTGGCAGGGCAGAAGATTGGATAGAATTTTAAAACCGGGGAAGGATGACTAAAATATTAACAAGTAGGGAGAATGAGAGCTTGGGCAAAGCTGGGAGATGGGCGCCATGGTAACATAGCAGTTAGTGCGACGCTATTACGCCTCAGAGAGACGGAGTTCAGAGTTCAAATCCGACACCATCTGTAAGGAGTCTGTACGTCCTCCCCGTGGAACGTGTGGGTTTCCGCCGGGTGCTCTGGTTTCCTCCCACGGTACAGTCATGTACTGCTCATCATAAGTTGTCCCGTGATTAGGCTAGGGTTGAATCAGGGGTTTCTGTGCAACACAGCTCGTCGGGCCACATAAGTAATTAAATAAGTGTTATATCTGTAGATAACTTAAGGAAGAAAAAGTCAGTAAAGGGAGTGTTAGCCCTGTACCAGGTGGTTCTGGGATATTATTGATGGAAGTGAGTTGGCATTTGAATCAGACCGAAGTTTTGCGCCAGTCTGTATTATTTTGCTTTTTTTACTATATGACTTTAATAGAATATCTTTAATACATGTACAGAACCTCATTTATTTACAAATGCCTCTTGCTGCTGAATCAGAGAAGAACTAGGAATGAAATTTTTAATGTTTTTTTTTACATGGTGGTTGCAGGTTCAATTGCAAACTCTAAGAGAAGTTTGAATGGGTATGCAGATGAGAGAGGTTTAGGGCCATGGCCCGGGTGCAGAGTGAGGGGATGAGATGGGTCAGCATGGACTAGATGGGCTGAAGGGCTTGTTTCTGTGCTATAACCCTCTATGGCTCCATCACTTTATATATGATGCAAAAAATACGTGGGCCGTAGCTGGTTATTGGGAATCGGAAGGGAGGGGGAACTCAGGAGAATTGCGATCCCTGGGGCCCTGGGACTGTGTACGATGTTGAAGCTGTGACTGACAAGTCTCCAGTTCCTGACGGACGTTATCCAAGCAGCTTACGTGAAGTGCGAGGGAGGGAGTCAGTAGATTGTTTTCAATTTTGTAAAATTCTCTAGATTCAGGGATGGTTCTATTTCATTTGGGAAATGAAGTGAGTGAGTTTGTCCCACCCCCATCAGGGAGGAGGCTATGTAGCATCCATGCCAGGACCACCAGGCTCAAAAACTGTCACTTTCCCCAAGCAGTAAGGCTGATCAACACCTCCACCCACTAACCCACTCATCCACATCCCCCACCACCGCTACTTTAAAATTTCCTGTCAGAGTCACCTTGCGTGCAGGTACTCCTGTGCCTAGCATCACTTTATGGCTATATTATACATAGATTGTAAGCTGTCTTATTTGTATTTTTATTTATTTGTTTATTTATTTATTGAGATACAGCGCGGAATAGGCACTTGCGAGCCTTCGAGCCACGCCGCCCAGCAATTCCCGGATTTAACCGTAGCCGAATCACAGGACAATCTGCAATGGTAGATTAGCCTACCAACCGGTACATATCTTTGGAATGTGGGAGGAAATAGGAGGGCCTGGAAAAAAACCGACATATACACAGGGAGGACAGACGGACTTCCAGATGACTTCGGAACTGAACTCCAAATTCCACCCCCCTGAGCTGTAATAGCGTTGCGCTAACTGCTACACTACCGTGGCGCCTAATAAATATTTATTATGTTCTTTTCATTATTTTGTTCTTTATCTTATTGTGTTTTTTTTTGAATTGGATCGGATCCAGAGTAACAATTATTTCATTCTCCTTTACACTTGTGTATAGGAAATGACATTAAACAATCTTAAATCTTGAATCTTATTGGATGCAACTATTGAAGAAAAAGACATAGACATAAAGCAAGAAAACTAAATGACAATTAACTTAACAACAAAATATTGGAAGCTATTGTTAATGAATTATAATGGGGCTCCTGAAATTATTCCAGGTATTCAGACAGATCTGATACAGGTTTACAAACTATGAGCGGCATAGATAGAATAGATTCACAGGGTAGAAATGTCTAATACCAAAGGGCATTCATTGAAGGTGAGAGGGGGTAGGTTCAAAGGGGGATGTGAGGGGCAAATTTTTTACATAGAGATTGGTGGGGGCCTGGATTGCGCTTGCCTGGGGTGCTGATAGAAGCAAATACATTAGGAGATGTTCAGGTACGCACATGAATGTGCAAGAGCCATTAAACACTGTCGTAGGAAACATGAACTGCTGCCTTAGGAAAGCAGCATCCATCGTCAGAGATCCCCGCCACCAGGCCTTGCTCTTTTCTCATTGCTGCCATCAGGTAGGAGGTATAAGTTCCTTAGGAACCACCAGGTTCAAGAACAGTTGCTACCCCTCAACCATCAGGCTCTTAAACAAAAGGGGATACCTACACTCTCGCCCATCCATTGAGATGTTTCCCACAACCACTGATCACATTTTAAGGATTCTTTATCTTGTTGTCTCATGTTCTCGTTATTTATTGCTATTTATTTATATCTGCATTTGCAGTTTGTTGTCTTTGGCATTCTGATTGATCCTGTTATAGCTACGATTCTATAGATTTTCTGAGTATGCCCATAGGAAAATGAATCTCAGGGTTGTATGTGGTGACATATGTGTACTTTGATAATTACATTTATTTTGAACTTTGAACTTTGAAATGGAAAATTATGGACATTGTGTAGGCAGAAGGGATTAGCTTAGTTGGCTATTTGATTACAAATTTAATTGGCTTGGCACAGCAATGTGGGCCATATGGCCAGTTCCTGTGCTGTACTGTTCTATATTTTGTGAAAAATGATTTGTATTTCACCAATTTATTATAGGTCTTTAAATAAGTAATTATGATACAGAGAAATAGTGGCTGTACTGTACTTAGATTTCCAGAAGGAATTTGATAAGCGGCTGCATCTAAGCTTATTACAGAAAGTAAAAGGTCAGGGTTTAGGAGATAACATATTGGTGTGGAAGGAAGACCGGCTGGCTAACTGCAAAAAAATGCTATTTTCTTGTAGTTTAACTCTTTCTATACTTACATAAGTTTTTATATAATCGTTTATATGTGTATAGTTGTGGAATTTTTAAATGAGCTTCCAGTAATTGTAGTATAGCTGATTGATTCTGTTTTTTTTTGGAAATTTGTCTGCAGCCTGTGTCACTGAACCTGATTATTTCATAGTTTGTTCCTCTTACTGGAACGTCCTTTATCTGTCTGGCTTATATAAGGTGACTACGGTGTCCTTGTCCTTTTTTTATTTTAATTCTTTGTTCTAATATAACATCGAACAAAACACCGGTAATTACCAAGTTTTATGCCTCATTCTTGACTTAAAGTCAAAGACTCATAGAAAAGTACAGCACAAAAACAAGCCCTTCAACCCATCTAGTCCATGCTGAACCATTTAAACTGTCTACTCCCATCAAACTGCACTGGGACCAGAGCCCTCCGTACCCCTGCCATCCATGTACCTGTCCAAACCGATTAAATGTTGTAATCGAGCTTGGATACACCACTTGTGTTGTCAGCCCATCCCACACTCTCACGACCCTCTGAGTGAAGAAATATCCCCTCATGTCCCAACCTCAGTGGAAAAAGCCTGCTTGCATTTAATCTATCTATACCACTCATAATTTTGTATATCTCTATCAAATCTTCTCTCAATCTTGTACGTTCCAAGGAATAAAGTCTTAACCAAGTTAATTCTTTCCTTATAATTCAGGATATCCAGACCCAGCAACATCCTTGTAAATTTTCTCTGAACTCTTTCAACCTTATTTACATCTTTCCTGTAGGTAGGTGACCAAAACTGCACACAATACTCCAAATTAGGCCTCACCAATGTCTTATACAACTTCAACATAACATCTCATTTCCTGTACTTCTAAAGGACCTCTTCACCACAACATCTTCAGATACAACATATATCTCTGGGACAAAATCCCAATAGGGAACATGGTCCAGATTTAGGTAACTCAGGAAGTATTGGATCAAAGTGAAAATCTTATAATGCTACCAAGTAGAGCAGAGAGCCTGAGGACTGGGAACACTTCAGAATTCCAATAAGAAGAACCAAGACATTGACAAGAAAAGGGAAGGAACTGTACAAACATAATCTAGCAAGAAACATGAAAGACAGATTTCAAGAGCTTTTATTGAAATGTAAGACAATACATTAGCAATAGGTAACACAAGTTCTTTTCAGACTGACCTCCAAGAGGACCACAACCTTGCCGTAGGGTTTGAAGGCTTGCACGTCTCAATGACCCAGAGAGCTATGTTGGCTGGGGTCAGGGCTTTATGCTTTGGCTCTTGGTTGGGTTACCCATGCCAAACAGGTCAAAGGGTAGAGGCCATACTAAGAGTGGTCTGCTGGTCATTCAGGTTTGGAGATTCAGCTCAGAGCCAACAACTCTGACTGGTTAAAAAAATTGCAATGGAAGCAGCAATGAAGAATCCTTCTTTATCTATTTGCAACGGTACGGGCGAACAGGTATGGAGGAACTTTCATTGCTGCCCAAAATGCCAACGGTATAACGGGCAGTAAGGAAGTTTTCAGACTGAGACAGTAGAAATTTGAATGGGAAATTAGGAAATTGCAAAAATTAATCAATTATTTTGTGTGTGTGTCTTCATGGAAGAAGATATTGATAACCTCCTGGATAGTTACAGGGAGCAATAGCTCCAGACTGAAAGAAATTAACAATACTGTAGTAAAAAGTAAGAATGAAGAGGTAATTTTTCAGCTCCTGAGTAGCTAAAAGGGGTCAACCTCAACAAATTCCATAAATTCAGGGATGTTCTTCATAGGTAGCAGGTGAGGCACCAGTCTAATTAGACAGAATCAGAATGACGTTTGATACTACGGGAATATGCCATGATATTTGTTGTTTTGTGGCAGCAGTATATTGCAATACATCATAATAAAAACTATAAATTACAATAAGAAGTGTATATATAAAAATAAACAAGGAGTGCAAGAGAGAGGGAAAATAGTGAGGTAATCTTCATGGATTCATTGTCCGTTCAGAAATATGATGGTGGAGGGAAGAAACTATTCCTGAAACCTTGAGAGGCTCCTGTACCTCCTCCTTCAAAGTAAATTTATTATTGAAGTGTCACCATATACAACCTTGAGATATATTTTCTTGTGGGCATATTCAATGAATCTATAGAATCGTAACTATAGTAGGATCAATGAAGGGAGGGGAGGAGAAGATGGCGGCGCGACGCAGCGCGTGCGGCTACTCCGAAATGATATCGTATTTGTAAGTAGGATGCCATGCACAATCCTGATTTGATGGAGACAGCCGTGAGAAGCACGGAGGAACATCTGGAGAAACTTCTGAAATGCCCGCTTCGCTGCCGCTGCTACTGTGCGATCGAGAATCTCCAGAGGGGAAGGCCCCAAATCCTCGGCTTTGCTTATTGCCTGTTGCCGGGGCCGGTGTGGACGTGCTCGGTGTCGGAGGGCTGGTCTGAGGCTCGAAGTTTTCGGACAGACTCAGAGTCGGACTGTGGTTGGGTGCTTCCCGGATGCTGCATCGGCAAGTTTGCGGTGCTGGAAGCTCATGGCAGGAAGAGAGTTTCTCTTCCTTCAACAGTCTGCGTGAGATGATAAGACTTTGAGACTTTTTTTTTACCGTGTCCATGGTCTGTTCTTTATCAAATTACGGTATTGCTTTGCACTGTTGTAAGTATATGTTATAATTATGTGGGTTTTGTCAGTTTTTTTTAGTCTTGGTTTGTCTTGCGTTTCTGTGATATCATTCATGGAGGAACATTGTATCTTTTCTTAATGCATGCATTACTAAATGACAATAAACGAGGACTGCGTGTCCTCATAATCTAATCAATGTAAGACCGTCCAACTAGAGTGTTCAACCAGAGTGCAGAACAATAAACTGTGAAAATGCAAATATAAATAAATAGCAATAAATAACAAGAATGTGAGATGAAGAATCCTTGAAAGTGGGTCCATTGGATGTGGGAACAGTTCAATGGTGGGGGCAAGTGAAGCTGAGTGTAGTTATCCCCTTTTGTTCAAGAGCCTGATGGTTGAGGGGTAGTAACTGTTCATGAACCTGGTGGTGTGAGTCCTGAGGCTCTTGTAACTCCGTGATAGTAGCAATGAGAAGTGGGCATGTCCTGGGTGAGGGGATCCCTAATAATAGATAGCGCGTTTTTGAGGTATCGCCTTTTGAAAGTGTCCTGGGTGCTGGGGAGATTAATGGCCACGATGGAGCTGGCTGATGTCAATCGGACGGGAATTCTGCTACCCTGATAACAGTGCACTTGGAGAATAATAATTGGACTGCAAAATGTCAAAATGGATTTATATGAGGTTGTATCTTGCAGACTGGATAACGGAGAACAATAGATGTTGAGTATTTGGATTTCTAGAAGGTCTTTGATAAAGTTCCATGCACAAGGTTAGTGTGGAAAATCAAGGATATCAAAGTTTAAAGTATATTTACTATCTGAGTACATATATGTCACCACATCCAACCCTGAGATTCATTTTCCTGTGGGCATACTCAGTAGCTTTATAGAATAGTAACTGTAAACAGGATTAATGAAAGATCAACCAGAGTGCAGAAGACAACAAACTGTGCAAACACAAATATGAATAAATAGCAATAAATAATGAGAGCTTTAAAGTCAGATTTTTAGTTGTGGGAACATCTTAATAGATGAGAGTAATTATCCTGTTTGTTCAAGAGCCTGATGGTTGAGGGATAGTAACTGTTCATGAACCTGGTGGTGCGAGTCCTGAGCCTCTTGTACCTTCTACCTGATGGCAGCAGTGAGAAAAGAGCATGGCCTGGGTGGTGGGGATTTGGGATGATGGATGCTGCTTTCCTACAACATTGTTCAATAGGTACATTTAATGTCAGAGAAATGTATACAATATACATCCTGAAATTCTTTTTCTTTGCAAACATCCACGAAAACAGAGGAGTGCCCCAAAGAATGAATGACAGTTAAATGTCAGAACCCCAAAGTCCCCCCCCAGCTCTCCCCTCCCAAGCACAAGTAGCAGCAAGGCAATGACCTCCCCACTACCCCACCAGCAAAACAGCATCAGCACCCTCCACTGAGCACCCAAGCGTGCAGCAAAGCATCAATAATGACAGAGACTTGTAGTACCCCAAAGACGATGCGTTCATCCGGCAATTCGATATACCACAGGCTCCCTCTCTCCCTAATAAGGGAAAAAGAGGTGTCACCATTTCACAGCAAGAGGGGAGACATAACAACTTGCTGATTTATGGTGTTAAAAGTTTGTTGCGTTGCTTTCTGAGCTTTTTGCCCAAAGAATCAGCACCGGAAAGTCTCAGGTCCCTGGTCTCTGGACCAATGTTCTGTGTTCTCCCGCGATGCCTCAGTCAGGGGCACCGGCCTTGAATCAGCCCATCTCCAGAGCCCCAGAAACCCGGCACCTGAAGGCACGCTAGTCTTCCAGGCCACGTCCTAGTCATTGCAAGAAGCGGCCGGTTGTGAGGCCCCGAGAGCGGGTCCCATTCCTTCAAAGAACCACAGTCGGAGTGTAACTTCCAGTTCAGGGTCTTCAAAAGAACCCTGAAAAGAAAAAAGAGCTATCAAAGATAGAAATAGAGCTGTTTCCGAAGATGCAAGCAAAAGATTCGCCGCTTAGCACCATCTTCACTTTTCCTCTCCCTCCATTTCATGTAGATGTGCTCAATGATTGGGTGGGGGGAGGCTTTACCCGTGATGCACTGGGCTGAATCCACTTTCCATTCAAAGGCACTGGTGTTCCCATTCCTGGTTGTAAGTCAGCCAGTCAACATACTTTCCACTACACGTCTAAAACAGTTTTTCAAATTTTTAGATGCCATGCCAAACCTACAGACTCCCCAGAAGTAGAGTCGTTGTTGTGCTTTCTTTGCAATTATATTTATATGATGGGTCCAGGACAGGATATAGAACGTGAAAGGTTAATTGTTAGCATTGGTTGAAAATTAGTTGACTGACAGGAGACAGACTAGGAATAAATGGGACTTAATTGTAGTTGGTCGGCGGTGTGGTTTTGCAAGAATCAGGCTTGGACCACACTTATTCATACTGCATACAGTCAGTAGCCTCTTTATTTGGTACCTCCTATACCTAATACTTCATTTATAAGGCCAGTGATGTTGTGGGGATGGAACTGGACTCTGACGGTGGTGTCTGAAAAGAGGATGCTGTCCAAGTTGCATGCCATCTTGGACAATGTCTCCCATCCACTACATAATGTTCTGGGTGGGCACAGGAGTACATTCAGCCAGAGACTCATTCCACCGAGATGCAACACCGAGCGTCATAGGAAGTCATTCCTGCCTGTGGCCATCAAACTTTACAACTCCTCCCTTGGAGGGTCAGACACCCTGAGCCAATAGGCTGGTCCTGCACTTATTTCCTGGCATAATTTACATATTACTATTTAATTATTTATGGTTTTATTACTATTTAATTACTTATGGTGCAACTGTAATGAAAACCAATTTCCCCCGGGATCAATAAAGTATGACTATGACTATGACTATGACTAAATTGGCCAGTGAGTGTATGTTTATGATCTTCTGTTGCTGTAGCCCCTCCACTACAGGATTCAAAGTGGTGTGCATTCAGAGATACTCTTCTGCATATTACCGTTGTAGTGTGTGGTTATTTGAGTTGCTATAAGACCATAAGACAGAGGAACAGAATTAGGCCATTCAGTCCATCGAGTCTGCTCTGCCATTCCATCATGGCTGATCCCAGATCCCACGCAACCCCATGCACCTGCCTTCTCACCATAACCTTGGATTCCCCGACCAATCAGGAAACTACCAACTGCGTGTTTAAATGTACCCACAGACTTGGCCTTCACAGCTGTCTGTGGCAGAGCATTCCACAGATTCACTACTCTCTGGCTAAAAAATGTTCTCCTTACTTCTGTTCCAGAAAGTCACCCCTCAATTTTGAGGCTGTGTTCTCTAGTTCTGGACACTGTCACCACAGGAAACATCCTCTCCACATTCACCCCATCTAGTCCTTTCAACATTCGGTAGGTTTTAATGAGATCCCCCGACCCCCCGCATTCTTCTAAATTCCAGTGAGTACAGGCCCGAAGCTGCCAAATGCTCCTCGTATGTTAACCCCTTCATTCCTGGAATCATCCCCGTAAACCTCCTCTGGACTCTCTCCAATGACAACACATCCTTTCCGAGATATGGGGCCCAAAACTGTTGACAGTACTCCAGGTGTGGCCTGACTAGTGTCTTATAAAGCCTCAGGGAGGTGGGAAAGAAGTTTGCTTTGCTGCTGTCATATTGTTTCGTTGTAGTTGTTAGTTATGTTGTTCTGATGTAAATGGTAGGCATGCTCTGTTGGCAATACCTTGGGGGTGTTGGTCGTTAATGCAGATGATACATTTCACTGTTTGTTTCAATGTACATGTGATAAATAAATTTGAATCATATCAATGGTTTGGATGAAGGAACAAAATGTAATTTCTTATTTACAGCGCATTACGCCGCTGGCGTTTAGGGCAGTAATGAAGGTCCTCCATCTCTGATAGTGCTCAGGGCTTCCTTCGTCATGTCAATAGCTTCCACTTGGTTTTCACTACTGTCAGTCATGCAAGTCCTGGGTGGAGACTCAGGAAAACCACTGCACTCAGATGTAGAATGAAGGTGCTCAGATCTCTGATCTTCAACCTTCAGGCTTCTACATCTTTATTGCTGTTTCCGTAACAATTTTGTTTGACCAGTCAGGGTTGTTAGCCCTGAGCTGAACTCCTGAACCTGGAGGACCAGTGGACCACCCTTGGTCTGGCCTCTGCCCTTTGACCTGTTTGGCATGTGTGACCCTACCAAGGGACAAAGCATAAAGCCCTGACTCCAGCCAATGCAGCTCTCCAGGTCATCCAAACCATGACAAGGTTGTGGTCCACTTGGAGGAGCCAAATGCAATGTTTACAGTATAACTCCATGAACCTGGCTGAGACTGTGAGATGTGAGGGAGATGCAAAGCACCTTCAAGACTGCTTAGACAAGCTGAGTGAGTGGATGAGTACATTGCAGTTCATTGAGTGGATGAGATCAGAATGTGAAGCAGGTTTAATATCACCAGCATATGTTGTGACATTTGCTAACTTTATGGCAGCAGCACAATGCAATACATGATAAATAAATATAGAGAAAGAAACTGAGTTACATTAACAATATATGGTTATTAAATCATTAAGATAAGTAAGTAATGCAAAAAAAAACAGAAATAAAGAAATAGTGAGGTAGTGTTCATGGGTTCAATGCCCATTCAGAAATCGGATGGCAGAGGGGAAGAAGCTGTTCCTGAATCGCTGAGTGTGTGTCTTCAGATTTCTGTACCTCCTTCCTGATGGTAACGTTGAGAAGAGGGCATGTCCTGGGTGGGGTGGGGTCCTTAATGATGGACGCCATCTTCCTCAGGCCCCCCTCTGTGAAGATGTCTTGGATTCTACAGAGGCTGGTACGCATGATGGAGCTGACTGATTTTACAAGTTCCTGCAACTTATTTCGATCTTGTGCAGTAGCCCTCCCCACACCAGACGGTGGTGCAGCCAGTCCGAATGCTCTCCATGGTACATTTGTAGAAGCTTTCGAGTGTTTTAGTTGACAAACCAAATCTCCTCAAGCTCCTAATGAAATGTAGCTGCTGTCTTGCCTTCTCTGTAGCTGCATCGATATGCTGTGTCCACATTAGGTCATTAGAGACGCAGCATATCATACGTAAATAAATGTGAAGTTATCCACTTGGACCAGAAAAGCAGAATATTATTCACAGTGGGTGGTGGGTGTGTGGAACTTGCTGCCAGTGGTGGTGGAGGCAAGTACATCAGGGTCACTTAATAGACTCTTAAATAGACATTAAAAATCTTTAAGATAATATCTTTTCTGAGACATTGTGTTACTTCAATGTACTCGTGTTATTTCTTTTGTATAATATAACAATAAAAAGATTTGAAAAGAAAGACTGTTAGATCAGCACATGGATGTAAGGTGAAATAGAGAGCTATGTGGGAGGGAAGTATTAGATTGATCTCAGAGTAGGTTAAAGGGTCAGCACAACATTGTGGGCCAAAGGGCCTGTACTGAACTGTACTGTTGTATGATCAAACCATTACAGCAGAGAGTATTCATAGCAAGAGGATTTGAGTACAGGAGCAATGAGCTCTCCCCACAATTATACAGGCCTTGGTGGGATCATAGCCGGACTATCGTGTGAAATGTTGAGAGGCTCCTGTACGATATATCATCTTTTGGTTGTTAGTCATGTCAGTCGTTGTTGGTGTGTAGTTTTTCATTGGTTCTATTGTAGTTCCCTGTTCTACTGTGAATGCCTGCAGAAAAATGGATCCCAGCGTAGTATATGGTGGCATATACATACTTCAATAATTGCTTTGAGCAGAGGCACATGAATATGCTGGGAACGACGGGATATGGATCACGTGCGGCAGGAAGGATTAGACATGATTAGCCTGGCACAGCATTGCAAGCCGAAGGACCTATACCTCCACTGGTCTATGTTCGAAATATCGAAGTGCTAAAGGAATGAAGCTGTAGGGGGAGAGAGTGGGAATATGGCATTGTGATGGAAAGCAGAGAAGCAGGCTCGAACGATGGAATGATCCACGCATCTTCCTGTTGCCTGTGATTTTGCTGTCTGCCCCTCCCTACTGCATTGCTCTGACAGTCTGCTTTTGTGCTCCGGTCTGAGTGAGGCATAACCGCCCCGTCTTCTGAATGAGGACCATAACTGATCCAAGCGCCGATTTAATGCCTAATAACATGCATAATTAATGGATCCTATTTGATCTGATGTAATATTCCAATTCACATATTGATTTAATGGGATTAGCTCTCTGGTACAATTACAGACTAAACGTACACTTCATTCTGAACTGCAAAAGGTCAGAGTTTTGGCATTGTATAATTTGAGTCATAAATTAGGTAAACATTTTCAAAGACCTTAAAATAAATAATAATGCATCAATTTCCCTTCTGATTGGGAAATAATTTGACAACAAGGGTGGCAGTTGCTGACTCATCATATATATTCTGAAAGGGAACTGTTAGGTTCCTACAAACATGAGAAAACCTGCAAATGCTGGAAATATGAGCAACGCCTTATATTCTGTCTGGATGGACACGATTATATTCTGTCAACACGATGGCATGAACATGAACATGATTTCTCCGACTTCCAGTAATTGTCCCCCTCCTTCACCATTCCCAGTTCCTGTTACCCTCTCTTACCTTATCTCCTTACCTGTCTATCATTTCCCTCTGGTGCTCCTCTTCCTTCCCTCTCTTCCATGGCCTTCGACCTCTCCTATCAGATTTCCCCTCCTCCAGCCCCTTATCTCTTCTACTGATCAACTTTCCAGCTCTTTAATTCACCCCTTCCCCCTCTCCAGGTTTCACCTATCACCTACCACTTTCCTCCCCTCCCCCCTCCTTCTTACTCTGACTTCTCCTCTTTCTTTCCAGTCCCGATGAAGGGTCTCGAGCCAAAATGTCAACCACTTACCTTTTTCCATAGATGCTGTCTTTATAGTCATAGTCATAGTCATAGTCATACTTTATTGATCCTGGGGGAAATTGGTTTTCGTTACAGTTGCACCATAAATAATAAACAGTAATAAAACCATAAATAGTTAAATAGTAATATGTAAATTATGCCAGGAAATAAGTCCAGGACCAGCCTATTGGCTCAGGGTGTCTGACCCTCCAAGGGAGGAGTTGTAAAGTTTGATGGCCACAGGCAGGAATGACTTCCTATGACGCTCTGTGTTGCATCTCGGTGGTATGAGTCTCTGGCTGAATGTACTCCTGTGCCCAACCAGTACATTATGTAGTGGATGGGAGACATTGTCCAAGATGGCATGCAACTTGGACAGCATCCTCTTTTCAGACACCACCGTGAGAGAGTCCAGTTCCATCCCCACAACATCACTGGCCTGACGAATGAGTTTGTTGATTCTGTTGGTGTCTGCTACCCTCAGCCTGCTGCCCCAGCACACAACAGCAAACATGATAGCACTGGCCACCACAGACTCGTAGAACATCCTCAGCATCGTCTGGCAGATGTTAAAGGACCTCAGTCTCCTCAGGAAATAGAGACGGCTCTGACCCTTCTTGTAGACAGCCTCAGTGTTCTTTGACCAGTCCTCCAGCGAGTTCCTCCAGCATTTTGTGTGTGTTGTTAAGTTCCCAGATCAGTGGAGGTATTGTATATCAAGACTTGTACCTGATAAGATGATACCTGTGATGTGCCTCCTGGACTAAACACATTCTTACGTTAATCAGAATCAGAATCAGGTTTATTATCACCGGCATGTGATGTGAAATTTGTTAACTTAGCAGCAGCAGTTCAATGCAACACATAATCTAGCAGAGAGAGAGAAAAAAATAAACTAAAACATGATAATAAATAAACAAGTAAATCAATTACGTATATTGAATAGATTTTTAAAAATGTGCAAAAAGAGAAATACTGTATATTAAAAAATGTGAGGTAGTGTCCAAAGCTTCAACGTCCATTTAGGAATCAGATGGCAGAGGGGAAGAAGCTGTTCCTGAATTACTGAGTGTATGCCTTCAGGCTTCTGTATCTCCTACCTGATGGTAACAGTGAGAAAAGGGCATGCCCTGGATGCAGGGGGTCCTTAATAACGGACGCTCCTTTATCTAAGATTAAACAAGATTGGGAAAAGGAACTCAATTTGACTTTTATGACGGAGGATTGGATGCAGATATTGAAGTTGGTTAACTCTTCTTCAATTTGTGCTGGCCATTCATTGATTCAATTTAAAATTGTACATCGTTATCATTTGACGAAGGAGAGACTTTCTAAAATCTTTTCTAATGTTGATAGTCATTGTGATAAATGTAAAACTGAGAGAGCTACACTGACACATATGTTTTGGTCTTGTTCTATATTGGAACAGTTCTGGAAGTCGGTTTTTTCAACAATTTCTAAAGCACTTAAAATTAATCTACAACTTAATAAATTAACTGTGCTTTTTGGCTTAATTCCTCAAAATATTCATGGTATTTCTGTGTCTGACCAACATGTTATTGTATTTGTTACATTGATAGCTAGGAGGGCCTTTTGTTGAAGTGGAAGGATACATCAGCTCCCACTTTGTCACAATGCTTCTCTCAAGTGATGCTATGTCTTAGTTTGGAGAAAATTAGAAGTTGAACCTTTGAACCTTTACTTGATTTTGAGAAAAGATGGGGCTCATTTGCTCGTTATTATCATTTGAGCTAATTGATAGATTTTTCTCCACGATCTAATTGTAAATTTTTTGGTATATTTTCTTTTTTTGGTATATTTTCTTTTCTTGCTGGCGGTTTGATGTTTATTTTTAGAAGCTTTTTGTATGACGCATGGCTCCAGGGTTGTACACCTAATGGGTTCTTTTTTCCCCTCACTTTTCTGCTTAGTAGGTTTTTTTTGTTATCACAAATTTTTTTTCAATCTTTAAGATAATGTCTTTTTTGAGACATTGTAAGTGTTGTTACTTCAATGACTCATGTTATTTCTTTTGTATAATATAACAATAAAAAGATTTGAAAAGAAAAGAAAGAAAGAATAACGACACTGCCTTTCTGAGACTCTGCTTCCTAAAGATGTCCTGGGTACTTTGTAGGCTAGTGTCCAAGATGGAGCTGACTAGATTTACAACCTTCTGCAGCTTCTTTTGGTCCTGTGCAGTAGCCCCTCTATACCAGACAGTGATGCACCCTGTCAGAATGCTCTCCATGGTACAACTATAGAAGTTTTTGAGTGTATTTGTTGACATAGCAAATCTCTTCAAACTCCTAATAAAGTATAGCCACTGTCTTGTCTTCTTTATGACTACATCGATATGTTGGGACCAGGTTAGATCCTCAGAGATCTTGACACCGAGAAACTTGAAGATGCTCACTCTCTTCACTTCTGATCCCTCTATGAGGATTGGTATGTGCTCCTTCGTCTTACCCTTCCTGAAGTCCACAATCAGCTCTTTCATCTTACTGACGTTGAGTGCCAGGTTGTTGCTGTGGCACCATTCCACTAGCTGACATATCTCACTCCTGTACGCCCTCTCGTCACCACCTAAGATTCTACCAACAATTGTCAGCAAATTGTCAGCTATTGTCAGCAAATTTGTAGATGGTATTTGAGCTATGCCTAGCCACACAGTCATGTGTATATAGAGAGTAGAGCAGTGGGTTAAGCACACACCCCTGAGGTGCACCAGTGTTGATCGTCAGCGAGGAGGATATATTATCACCAATTCGCACAGACTGTGGTCTTCCGGTTAGGAAGTCGAGGATCCATTTGCAGAGGGAGGTACAGAGGCCCAGTTTCTGCAACTTCTCAATCAGGATTGTGGGAATGATGGTATTAAATGCTGAGCTATAGTCGATGAACAGCATCCTGACGTAGGTGTTTGTATTGTCTAGGTGGTCTAAAGCCGTGTGGAGAGCATTGAGATTGCATCTGCCATTGAACTATTGTGACGATAGGCAAATTGCTGAGGCAGGAGTTCAGTCTAGTCATAACCAACCTCTCAAAGCACTTCATCACTGTCGATGTGAGTGCTACCGGGATGATAGGCATTAAGGCAGCCCACATTATTCTTCTTAGGCACTGGTATAATTGTTGCATTTTTGAAGCAAGTGGGAACTTCTGCCCGTAACAGTGAGAGGTTGAAAATGTTCTTGAATACTCCTGCTAGTTGGTTGGCACAGGTTTTCAGAGCCTTACCAGGTATTTCATTGGGACCTTCTACCTTGCGAGGGTTCACTCTCTTTAAAGACAGCCTAACATCGGCCTTTGAGACAGAGATCACAGGGTTATCAGGTGTAGCAGGGATCTTCACAGCTGTAGTTGTGTTCTCCCTTTGAAAGCGTGCAAGCGTTGAGTTCATCTGGTAGTGAAGCATCACTGCCATTCATAGTATTGGGTTTCGCTTTGTAGGAAGTAATGTCTTGCAGACCCTGCCAGAGTTACCGTGCATCTGATACCGCCTCCAACATTGATCGAAATTGTCTCTTTGCCCTTGAAATAGCCCTCTGCAAATCATACCTGGTTTTCTGGTACAGGCCTGGGTTGCCAGACTTGAATGCCACAGATCTGGCCTTCAGCAGACGATGTACCTCCTGGTTCATCCATGGCTTTTGGTTTGGGAATGTACAGCAAGTCTTTGTAGGCTCACACTCATCCACACAGTTTTGATGAAGTCGGTAACAACTGCAGCCTACTCATCCAGGTTCGAAGATGAATCCCAGAATACAGTCCAGTCCATTGATTCAAAGCAGTCCTGTAGGCTCTCCTGTGCTTCCCTTGTCCAAACCTTCTTGGTCCTCACTGCTGGTGCTGCAGTCTTCAGTCTCTGCCTATACTCAGGGAGTAGAAGTACAGCCAGGTGATCAGACTTCCTGAAGTGAGGGTGTGGAATAGCACGGTAGGCATTCTTGATGGTGGTGTAGCAATGGTCTGGTGTGTTGTTTCCTCTAGTATTGCAAGTGATCTGTTGATGGTAGTTGCTTAGTGATTTTTTTTCAGACTGGCCTTGTTAAAATCTCCCAAAACGATGGTGAAGGCATTAGGGTGCGCTGTTTCGTGCATGTTGATCCCATTGCTCAGATCATTAAAAGCCTGCTTGACATCGACCTGAGGTGGAAGGATCTTCGCCAACCAGCACATGCCCTCTTCTTCTTTGAGTACATTAGAGCTGAGGTTGATAGGTTATTGAGAATGGGGCTGAGAGGGAAAATAAATCAGTCCTGATGGAACGGCCGAGCAGACTTGATGGGCTGAATGGCCTCATTCTGCTCCTATGTCTTATGGTCTTCTCGTTACTATCATGAGGGAGAAGGTGCAGGTAACTGAAGATGCACTAGTGTTTTAAGAACATCTTCTTCCCCTCCGCAACTAAATTTCTGAATTTTTTGTTTTGTAACGCCAAAACATAAAACTAATTGAAGGAAAAACACGGGAGTCTGGGGATGTATATCTTCACTTTAGTGAGGTGTGCTCATATGACGCGGTGGCATAGTGCCGTATGCCATTCGTGTACTTTTGTATCTGGTATAACCTGCAAAGAATTACGTAAATAACAAAGAATGCTTAATCAAACAATATATCTACAATTTTATTCCAATATTACTGAAGTATTAAATATACAACACTCCTTCCTGCTTAGCTATTAACTCCAACTCAATGCAGAAACTCACTATAGAATATAGTGGCTATATTTCATTCGAAGTCTGAGGAGATTTGGTGTGTCAACTAGAACACACAAAAACCTCTATAGATATACCATGGAGAGTATTCTGACAGGCTGCACCACCGTCAGGTATTGTGTGGGGGGTGATGCACAAGATTGAAGTAAATTGCAGAAACTTGTAAAATTAGTCAGCTCCATTATGGGTACTAGCCTCTGTAGTATCCAAGACATCTTCAAGGAGCGGTGCCCTAGGAAGGCAGTGCCCATCACTAAGGATCTCCACTACCCAGGTAATGACCTCTTCACACTGTTACCATCAGGTAGGAGGTACAGAAGCCTGAAGGCACACACTCAGTGATTCAGGAACAGCTTCTTCCCCTCTGCCATCTAATTTCTAAATGAACATTGAACCCATGATCACCTCCTTTTTTATTTGTCTTTTTTCCTGCATTACTTATTTCAACTTAACTATTTAATAGACATATACACTTGTTGTAACTCAATGTTGTTCTCTACTTTCATTTATCATGTGTTTCATTGGACTACTGCCGTAAATTAACAAATTTCACGATGTGTGCTGGTGGATATTAAACCTGATTCTGATCTCAACATATACACAGAATACTATATAGTACAACTACTATACAGACATTCACAGCGTAGTAAATTTTAATTTGTCCCATTCAGGCCGAAAGATTTAATCACAGTGAAGGATTTCTTATTCTCGTGGGATAACGTCTTTCCTGACAACACTCACAACATGCTGGAGGAACTCTGCAGGTTGGACAGCATCCGTGGAAAAGATCAGTCGATGTTTCGGGCTGGAACCCTTCAGGGTTCCGGCCCGAAACGTCGACCGATCGTTTCCATGGATGCTGCCCGACCTGCTGAGTTCCTCCAGCATGTTGTGAGTGTTGCTTTGACCCCAGCATCTGCAGATTATTTTGTCTTTCCTGACAAGGAGGGGTCACTCTGCTTGGCAGGTGAGATTTGTGGCTGTGAATCTCAGGTTCTGGGGCCTCCTGTGTGGTGGTTGTAGAAGTTGACTCTGGGACTGCAGGAAGTGGTTCTGACAGCTCTGGACTCCTTTCTTCTGGATGTGTAGGCATCCCGAGAAGTGCATGCAAGCTGTTTGATCTACTGATCTATTCCAGGCCACCAGACAAAACTTCGAGCCAATACTTTGACCATGCCTAGATGACTGGCATGCAGCTCCTCTAACACTTTAGCTGTCAGCTTGGATGGGACAATAACTCTCCATCCCCACGTAAGGCAACCCTCCGACAAGGGTAAGTTCTTCCCAGCGCTGTTGAAAATGGGGGAACTGGAGTTTCCACTGCACATTCCAGCCATTTTGGGTGGCCATGTAGACCTGAGAGAGTGTGGGTTCTGTTCTGGTTTACCTTTGAATCATCTCCTGCATGGGTAACAGAGAACTTCCAATTTGCATTGGGGACGAAAATGTCAAGAGGAGTCCTCCTGAATTTTTCAGGTATTTCCTTTTCCAAAGGTAAATGGAACAATCCATTAGCATTTCCATGATTAGTTGTCCTCTTGAATTCGATCTTGTCATTGTGTCCTCCAAGAAACAGAGCCCATCTCTACATTTATGCTGCTGCTGTTAGTGAAGCACCCTTCTGTGGATTGAAAATGGACACTGGTGGCTGGTAGTCAGTAAGGAGCATAAACTCTCTCCTATACAAGTACTGCTTTTACACCCTAAAGAAGACTTAAGGCCTCTTCATCAAACTGTGTGTAATTTTCCTCTGCAGTGGTAAGGGAACATGATGCAAAGACTATGGGGCGTTCAATTCCATCACTCATAACGTGTGGCATGACTACACGTGTACTATACGGTGAGGTGTCACAAGCAAGCTTCACTGAACGAGGTGGATCATAATGTGTGAGTACAGTGTCTGACGTCACCATTTCATGTATCTTTTGGAAAGCCACTTCACACACTGCATTGTCCATTGCCATTTCTTCCCGATCTGCAGTAAAGAGTTCAAGGGGTGGAGCACAGTAGCCGGATTTGGCAGGAACCCATTATAGTAATTGACAATCCTAGAAAGGTCCGCAACTGTGCGGGCATCCACCACTGCTTGAATTTTCTCAGCACACTTGTGTAATTCTTGTGTGTCAATGGTATGACTGCAGTAAGTGATGCTTAGTTTAAAGAATTCACACTTGCCGTGTCATGCTCTGGGCCTATTAACTTCTAATCTTTTTAAAACTGTGTTGAGATTTTGGAGATGTTCTTTATCATCCTCACCTGTATCAATTATGTCATCCAGGTAACCCTGAGTGCCTGGGCAGCCTTGCAGCTGCTATACATTCTATGGTACACCTGTACACCTCCCTGTTAATGCAAATATCTAATCAGCCAATCATGTGGCAGCAACTCAATGCGTAAATGCATGCAGACATGGTCAAGACATTCAGTTGTTGTTCTGACCAAACATTAGAATGGGGGAAGAAATATGATCTAAATGACTTTGGCAGTGGAATGATTGTTGGTGCCAGATGGGGTGGTTTGAGTATTTCAGAAACTGCTGATCTGGGATTTTCATGCACCATGGTCTCTAGAGTTTACAGAGAATGGTGTGAAAAACAAAAAATGCCTTCAGACATCTTGATGAACTTACCCTTGACAGGGATGCCTTATTGAGAGTTAAACAAAAGTTCAACAAAAAAAAATTTGGTGAGGGGCAGTCCTGTGGGTGAAAATACATTGTTGATGAGAGGGCTCAGTGGAGAATGGCCAGACTGCTTCAAGCTGACAGGAAGGTGACAGTAGCTAAAGCAACACTCACAACACGCTGGAGGAACTCAGCAGGTCGGGCAGCATCCGTGGAAACGATCAGTCAACGTTTCGGGCCGGAACCCTTCATCAGGACTGAAGAGGGAAGGGGCAGAGGCCCTATGAAGAAAGTGAGGGGAGGGTGGGAAGGAGAAGGCTGGTCCTGACGAAGGGTTCCAGCCCAAAACGTTGACTGATCGTTTCCACGGATGCTGCCCGACCTGCTGAGTTCCTCCAGCGTGTTGAGTGTTGCTTTGACCCCAGCTTCTGCAGAGAATTTTGTGTTGACACTAGCTAAATAAGCACGCAATCCAACAGCAGAGTCCAGAAGAGCATCTGTGAACACAAGACACATCAAAGCATGAAGTTGATGGGTTACAGCAGCAGAAGACCATGAACGTACACTCAGTGGCCACTTTATTAGAGACGGAGGTACCTGATAAAATGGCCACTGAGTGTAAATAATGGAAAAGGCAAGAGATTAGTGCAGTGAGCTCCTAGCTGCATTGTGAGGGCTGGTCGGTAGGTAAAGGATGGATGCCAAATCCAAAAGATAATAATGGAAATGAGAGAGTCTGAACAGTGACCTCATGAGATATGCGTCAGAGGTGATTAGTGCATTGATTTTTGATGCCCAATTTTCAGCCATGTTTCAGTATTGCACTGAGGTATCTTTTACCTCAATTATCATAACATTTTTAACACTCCAATACTCAGACTTACATATTCCAGAAGGAAAAGTAGTTGTGGATGTTGGAGATTAATTGGCTTAGCCTGGGCATCACTGCAAGGGTTCCCACATCAATTACTTTCTATCCGCATAAAATTAGAGGCAAGGGTATTTCCCGGTGACTGATCAAGTTCATTACCATCTGTGACTCCTCTGCGAGTGAAGCAGCTCGTGCTTTCAGCAAGATTCAAGTCTATTTATTTTGTGCGCGTTGAACCGTGCGGTGAATCGTGTCACTTGCGTCAACAGCCAGCATTACCGAGGATGTTCTGCAAGTGTCGCCTTACGTTCCGGCGCCACCGTGGCACGCCCATGATGCTCGGCAGAGCCACGCTCAACACAACAAGCAGCAGCCAGGGTAACAGGCCCCGTTCTTCCCTCCCACCCACACACATTCAAGGTCCTTTAACTCCAGGATGGGTCCCCAACCTCCAATGGACTTGGACTCGGGCCCGCAGACATTTCTGCTTTGACCTCTCCAGCGGACTCACAGAAGCTCACAGACTTGGTTCCGGACTTCCAGTTCGACTCCCCCCCCCCCGCCCCCCCCCAATCCTCGGCATAGATTATGGGACATGTCAATCACCGAAGACTAGGCCTCAAACTCCGGACATGCTGATGGCAGGACCCTGAACACCAGGCCTCAAATTCCAGTCTCGCCAATCCACGAACCCATGGACTCATGAAGTCACAGGACTCATTTCTCCTGCCCGCAGAGAACTCCGACTTTGGTATCTGATGACAACTCACTCACCGGTGAGGGGTCCAGACAAGATCCAGGTCCAGTCTTTCCCAGATGAGTGCAGCTCCATTGCTTCCTAGAAACTTGACATAATCATGGGCAAAGCAGAACATTAGATTGGCACAGCATTCACCACCAGATTCGTTCCCCACGACCTGTACCACACTGTGTATCACTGAGCATCTCATTACTGTTGGAGCCATGTATTCTGTGTTGTGTGTTTACTATCTTTATTATGGTAACTAGTCAAGTGAATGGGGGTGTAGTAGAAGTGAAGGGAATAAGTTCCGTATTCATGCTTATTTTGTGGCAGTTCATAGCTTGGGACCGCAGAGGTCATATCTTTGCTGACTGCTGAGATAATGCTCAATAATGCCTAATTATATACACTATTTGTGTGTGGCTCGTGTGGTTAGGGCATTGGGCTCATGATCTGAAGGTCGTGGGTTCAAGTCCCGGCCAAGGCAGTGTGTTGTGTCCTTGAGCAAGGCACTTAACCACACAGTGCTCCAGTCCACCCAGCTGGGAATGGGAACCGGCAAAATGCTGGGGGTTAACCTCGCGGTAGACTGGCGTCCTATCTGGACGGGGGAGTCTCGTACTCTCAGTCACTTCACGCCATAGAAGCCGGCATTAGCACCGGCCTGATGGGCCACAAAGGCTCAGGACAGACTTTAACTTTGATATACAGTATTTGCTAATTGCTGATAAAGGATCAAAATAAGGAATCCAACTATTAGGAGCAATCATTGGAGCTGTGGGCATGTCTCTACTCATTTAACTATTTAATATGCATATATACTCATTATAATTCACATTTATTCTCTATTATATGTATTGCACTTTACCGCTGCTGCAAAGACAACAAATTTCCCGACGTATGTCCTGGTTCTGAAGAGGTGCATAAAATCATGAGGGATGGAGAGAGAGTGAATGCACACTGTCTATTTTTCCAAATAGAGGGAATAGGTTTAAGGGAGAGTTGAGGGGACCCGAGGGGCAGCTTCTTCAGACAGAGGGTCGTGGAAATACGGAATGAACTGCTAGGGAAAGCGGTTGAGGGGAGTCAAGAATAACATTGAAAAGACATGGATAGGAGGGGTTTAGATGGATATGGGTCAAATGCAGGCAGGTTAGACTGGGCTGGTGGGCACATGGTCGGCCAGGACGAGTTGGACTGAAGCCTTAGTCCTTATGAAGGGTCTCGGCCTGTTTATTTCTGTTTATTTCTCTCCATAGGTGCCGCCTGACCTGCTGAGATCCTCTAGCATTTTGTGTGTGTCACCGTTGTTACATACTTCATGGATATCTTGTGACTGTCTTATGAGGATGATGTAATGGTCTTGCGGAGGTCACATGATGTAATTTTCCCGCCAGTGAGGTCACATGATGACCTGTTCTCAACAGGTATATAAAAGGGAGACCCCTGGTGACGCAGTTAGTTTTCAGTTTAGTTTTGCGTTAGATACTCCGTTTTGCTGCGTATTTGGCTTATGGCGCAGTTTCGTTTTAAAGTGGAGTTCTACTTTCTATTGTAAGTAGTATTGGAGAGTGAAGACCTTACCAAAGTGCAGGAATTCACCGAGCTGAGTAAAGCTGATATCGTTTGGTGGTTTTGGAGAGGATCGACCTTTACTGAATCTTCGTTCGAGAAAAAGTGACCTGCAACTGAGATATCCCCTGCTAAAGTAGGAAGGATAGTGCAGTGTCTATTCGCCAGAGGAAAAAGTCAGTTCCTTTAAACCATTTTATTTCCGTCGTTGTGAATCCTGCGGACAAGGCAGGCTCCGGCTGGGGTTGGCAGTAACGCCACGTCTTTGAGGAATTCTTTACTTCAGGAAAATCTCTCCTAATTGACTGTATAAATCTCTTGGACTTTCGAATTTACCATTCTAAGAACTGTGTTCGAATTTACCACTTTAAGAACTGTTTTCTCATTTACTCTTTTAAGAACTGTTCCAGAGTTGCCGTATAGCAGTTAACTTCCGGTTAAATTAGTTGTTTGAATATTTTTCGCTCTTGTTGATCAGAGTTTAATAAATGTTTGTTTGTTTTTATAAAACCTGACTCAATTGATATTCATTGTTGCTGGTCACGGGACACTGTATACCACCTTGAGATTAGTTTTCTTGCGGGCATTTACGGGAAAATAAAAAAATTCAGTAGAATTTATAAAAACTATACATAAGCAAGCAACCAGTGTGTAGAAAAATGAAATTATGCATGTAAAAATAAATAAATAATACTGGGAACATGAGTTGTGGACTCCTTGAAAGCGAATCTGTAGGTTATGGAATCAGTTCAGAGTTGCGGTGAAGGAAATTATCCACGCTGGTTTAGGAGCCTGACAGTTGTAAAGTAATAACTGATCCTGCACTGTATATTGTGAAATTACATGGTGTTTGCTACAGTCTACCTTGTATGTGGCACTATGCTACCACAATTTACCCTAAGCATTATCCTCATTGCAGCAACATGTTATCATGGTGTAGGCTAGAACTTCTGCATTTACTTTCCAGATTAATGTTTGGTCACATTGTGTCCCTGTCGAACATTGAAAGGCCTGGATACGGCAGACATGGAGAGGATGTTTCCAGTAGTGGGAGCGTCTAGGACCAGAGAGCACAGCTTCAGAATAGAAGGATATTCCTTTAGAACAGCGATGAGGAGGAATTTCTTTAGTCAGAGGGAGTGAATGTGTGGAGTTTATTTAGAGATACAGCATGGAACAGGATCTTCCTGTCTAATGAGCCGTGCTGCCCAGCAACCCACCAATTTAGCCTAAACACAATTTATAATGACCAATTGATCTTCTAACCGGTACATCTTTGGACTGTGGGAGGGAACCGGAGCATTCAGAGGAAACCCACGCACACCCGGGAGGAACGTACAGACTTTCTTACAGAGGACGCCGGAATTGAACTCTGAACCCCGACGCCCTGAGCTGTAATAGTGTCACAATGTTTCCCATTGCTGCAGATACTGTGGAGACAAGGTGCTTGGATATACTTAAAGCAGAGGTTGATAGGTTCTTGATAGGGCGTCAGAGAATTTGGGAAGAAGGCAGGAGAATGGGGTTGTGAGGGAAAATAAATTGGCCATAGTTGAATGGGAGAGCAGGCTCGATGGTCCAGATGGCCTAGTTCTGCTCCTATGTCTTATGAACTAAACTTTAATATAATTGTGGAAATCTGTTGCTGTGAAGCTCTTTATATTTCCTGCATGTTCCTTTGTTATGTTTGTCACCAAGTTGCCTGCGTAGCCTCAGCATGTTCCCACTTTGCAATGACGTGTTGTGATGCAACGCAAGGTATTGTCTTGAATCAGAATCAGATTTATTATCACTGACTTAGGTGATGAGAGATTTGTTTTGCAGCAGCAGGACAGAGCAAAACCAGAAAACTTGCTACAAACTACAAGATAAATAAATCATGCAGAGGAAAAGGAATTACGAGGTAGTGTTCCTGGGCCATTCAGAAATCTGATTATGAAGAGAAAGAAGCTGATCCTGAGATGTTGGCAGTGTGCCTTCAGGCTCCTGTACCTCCTCCTTGTTGGTAGCAATGAGAAGAGGGCATTTTCTGGATGGAGAGGGTGCTTGGTGATCAATACTGCCATTTGAAGACGTGCTTGATGTTGTCAGCCTTGGCTTTGCCTTCAGGATTAGAATCAGGTTTGTTACTCTGGTCAACAAATCTTTTCAAAGGTGTTGCTTCGTCAGAAATTCTTTTTTGTTTATGATAGACCGCTTCAAGCGGAACACAAGTATAATTTCAGATACTTGTGGTAGTTGGTTGGCTTCTGTATGTCTTGAAGGACAGTGGATGATGGTAATCATCATCACAAGCCTGGGCGGAAGGTATGGAGATCCTGAGATGCCGAGTTGTCAAGATCCCCCTCTCGGCCTCACCGGTGTAGTCCAAAGGAAAGCTTATGAAGCAATACGTTTGGCACCAGCTTGGCTGCAGGAGCTGCTGGAAGGATGTTCAGTGATGTCCAGTTGCCTTAGGGGCTCCACTCCGGATTTGCTGTCCGGGTTTACTCCCATAGCCTTCGTCTCTCCTTAGGCTGCCCACAAGGCAGTGGGGCTATTTACCCATAGCTGGGATCTGGTTCACGAGCCAGGGTGTGTCGACACACTGGTGGGCCTGCGTGTTATGTGTGCAGGGGCCAGAATTCCTCCCTGTCCTCTGTAGTTCAGCCCGAGTCCGAAAGGAGTTCAGTTTCCATGTGTCACCAGTGAGGAGGCACAACATGAGGCTTGCTGTTGGAGAGGCTATGTACTGGCAGGGAGAGGCCTACACATTCAGCTCTCCTTTTCGCAAGACTGCTGGCCAATGGTGGAAGCTGAAAGTGAGATCGACAAGCACTACCCACTACAGTATCTCACTAGACACACCACAACAATCATTTCCGGCTACTTGTATCACGTAGGAATTTGGAGAAACAAGAAATTAACTTTTATCCAATATATTGCATTTAATTGCATAACGGTGATGATGCTTTGCAAAAGTTCAACTAAGTTAAAAGTTTTTTGTTGATGATTTTCATTTGTACTCAGTGTCTGAGGCTTCTCACTTGTGTCCAACAATAATCAGCCAGCACTGATGGATTCCAGTTGCCCTGATACTATTTCTCCATGACCGCAATGTCCCGGTGAAACCTTTCACCGTGATCGTCACTGACAGTGCCAGGATTTACAGGGAAGAAGTCTAAATGGGAATGCAGAAAGTGAATCTTTACTGACATGTTGCACTTCATGGTTTTGTATGCTTGAAGCATGTTGTCAACTAGCTGCATGTAGTTCGGTACTCTGCAGTCGCCAAGAAAATTTTCAACAGCATCCTTAAATGCTTTTCATGCGATGTTCTCTGGTCTCATTAGAAGTTCTTCGAATTATCTGTCATTGATGACCTGTTTGACTTATGGACCCACAAAAATGCCTTCTTTAATCTTGGCTTCAGTTATTCTGACTTGAATTATGAATTGAAATAACAAATATAGTATAAGCGAATTTTACAAAATGGTGTGTGATTGGGAAATTTCAGGGTGATTTTCATGATCAGCAGCCCAAAATCCATAAGATACACCTGAAAGTCTTCAGGAAGCAAAATCTTTGCTGTCCAGTGTTATCACTGACATATGCCATGAAAATTGTGGAGGCAGTACAATGCAAGATATAAAAAAATTGCAATATTAAATAAATCATGCAAAAGTGAAATGTTGGGGTAGTGTTCATGGTCTGCTCAGAAATCTGATGGTGGAGTGGACAAAACTATTCTAGAACAACTGCGTGTGAGTCTTCAGGCTCCTGTACCTGCTCCTTGATGACGGTCATGAGAAGGGAGCATGCCCTGGATGGTGAGATTCATTACTGATGGATTCACCTTACAGCCTTGTGAGCTTTAGTTATTAAAAGGCCGTGTTGTCCAATACATTCTAGAAACATAGAAAATAGGTGCAGGAGTAGGCCATTCGGCCCTTCGAGCCTGCACCGCCATTTATTATGATCATGGCTGATCATCCAACTCAGAACCCAGCCTTCCCTCCATACCCCCTGACCCCTGTAGCCACAAGGGCCATATCTAACTTCCTTTTAAACATAGCTAATGAACTGGCCTCAACAGTTTGCTGTGGCAGAGAATTCCACAGATTCACCACTCTCTGTGTGAAGAAGTTTTTCCTAATCTCGGTCCTAAAAGGCTTCCCCTCTATCCTCAAACTGTGACCCCTCGTTCTGGACCTCCCCAACATCGGGAACAATCTTCCCGCATCTAGCCTGTCCAATCCCTTTAGGATCTTATACGTTTCAATCAGATCCCCCCTCAATCTTCTAAATTCCAACGAGTACAAGCCCAGTTCATCCAGTCTTTCTTCATATGAAAGACCTGCCATCCCAGGAATCAATCTGGTGAACCTTCTTTGTACTCCCTCTATGGCAAAGATGTCTTTCCTCAGATTAGGGGACCAAAACTGCACACAATACTCCAGGTGTGGTCTCACCAAGGCCTTGTACAACTGCAGTAGTACCTCCCTGCTCCTGTACTATTCTATAATATAAGTAATTGTCTTTGCTGTCATGATCCTCTGCAGCTCTTTATAGAATCAATAGTTTCATCTAAAGATGCACCTCATGGCTTGGTGCCTTTACTTATGTGTTGCCATGATGGGCTGTATAATCTCAATGTACTTAGTCACTGTGATGATACGATGCATCCTTGCAAGCTGTACGAAATTATTTCCAAAATGTGCCCAATAGGCTCAGTAGGGTTTCTTTGTTAATACACTGGATCCAGTTAATTGGACCATCAGTTAATTAGGGCGGCCGCTTATTTAGGACAACTCTGAAAGAACAAAAATTAATCAAGAAAATACTGGGATTATTTATTTGGCACACTATGCCTCTTAATTGAGACTGTTGCCGATCAGGATCTAACTAGCATCAGTCGTTTGTGGCTGATAGATACTTAGAGCCAACTGTTTTTAAGTTGTGTGTGCTTGTGTTCAAAAAGTAGCGATTTTTGTCACTGATGGTTGGCAAGAAATAAGACAATTCAGTTTTATTTTGCTCACTAATGTTTTAAGTATTCAGGCTTGCAGATGCCAGAAATGGCCGGGAGTGAAAACAAAGCATCAAGTTATGTCATCAAGTTAGAAACTATGAAAAATTTGAAGATATTGACAATCACCTTGAATGTTACAATGAAAATGAAGATTTGGAAGATACAATACTTGAAGGCATAGTATGAAGGTATTCCATTACCTGCACTAGGTGTTTGCGCTGATTTTGTTCATTTACACTCAATCAAAGGAACACACAGTGTACACTGGATGAATTGCTCCATTGATAACTATTAGGAGCTAATACACAACTTTATAGTACTGTAAAGGTATTAGTAGTGTTCTAATTTGTTCTGTATTTAATTTATATACATCATTTGTTTCAAAGTTTGCCTTTTTTAATACCTTTTCAACTATTTCCGTGAAACTTTGGTTAATTGGGGAAGCCACTTAATTGGGCCATAAGGTACTGGTCCTGTCGTGCCCCAGTTGACTAGAATCCGCTGTATATCAGAATCCGGTTTATTGTCACTGATACGGGTTGTGAAGTTTGTTGTTTTGTAGCAGCAGTACAAAGTACAATAATAGCACGAAAGCTGGATGGTGAGGTAGTGTTCACGAGTTCATGGACCGTACAGAATTCCATCGGCGGAGGGGAAGGAGCTGTTCCTAAAACATTGAGTATGTGTCTTCAGGCTCCTGTACCTCATCTCCATCGGTAGTAAAGAGAAGAGGGCACAGTGAAGGTCTTTAGTGGTGGTGAAGGTCCACTTTCTTGAAAATGTCCTCAATAGTGAGGAAGACTGAAGACACACACTCAATGATTCAGTGATAGCTTCGCCCCTCTGCCGTCAGATTTGAACCCATGAACGCTACCTCATTTTTTTTGCACTACTTATTGAATTTAACTTAACGTTATATATAGATTATATACGTATACATTTACTGTAATTCAGCTTTTATGATTATGTATTGCATTGTGCTGCCGCAAAGACAAGTTAACAAATTTCCTGACATTTCCAGTGATATTAAACCTGACTCTGATTCATATGATACCTCATATCACGATATACAGTATATGGTAGCAGCTCCATATACTAATGTATGTAGATGCACTAACAGTAGGTGTACTGGAGGAGGCCAACATGGACAGCAACTCTACCAGGGTAAAGCAACACCAACTCTGAATGGATGGGTCACGTCATCCAGAAGCTGAACTGGCGTCTCCATGAACAGATCCAGTACTCCCAGTTGAACGAAGATCAGTGAGCCCCTGTTGGGCAAATTAAACACTTCAAAGATAGCACCAAAATCAGCCCGAAGAAATTCAAGATGACTTCTAAAAACTGGGAAGACTTTGCACTCAATAGATACACCTGGAGGAAATCTGTTCTAGTGGGCATTGCGATACATGAGAGCGCCCTCTGCTGGGCAGCCGACAATGAACAACCAAACGACCCAACCACTAACCACAGCCACCACTTACCACTTACGCCTGCCGGGGGTCCGCCTCTACAGCCACCTGAGGACCAACTGTTACACAACTCCTTAGGAGGGCAACCTACTCAACTTGAGTGATCGCACTACAATGTGGAGTCATATACATCATGATATCATACACTCGCACTCAGCAAATCAGGCAGCATTTGCAGAGAAGGAAACAGGTTCAATAATTTAGGGCAATAATCTTTAATCAAATTTCCACTGCCTTTATCCGTTTGCTTTTTGCAGTGTTAGCTCTACAAAATCAGTATGTTTCTTGATTGCAGTAATATGTCACCGCGCTGCTCATTAAAGCTGCTATATATTCTCTTCTTTATTTAGTCGCATTGCCAAGGATGGAGCGTACAGCTTTGGTTTTCTTTTTTTAACTTCATTAGCGTGTTGCCCTAATGACTCCACAACCTCACTGTGATGCAGGAGCGTGGTAATGTGTGTGGGTCAGGCTGCATTTAACAGCGTCGCTGCGCACGGCCACTGACGGCTGGACTTACTGCCGAGTCGGGGGTTAACAAGTAAACTATCCTTTCGAATCCCCGACTGGTGACAGTAACTGCTGGTTGCCTGGGAAACACAGAGATGAAATGAAAGGCGGAACATGATTAAAGGGCTCCTGTTCCTCTAAAATGCAAACGGGCTCTGACTGGAATAAGCATCATCCATGAACAATGATGAACCATAATCCATGGTTGAGAAGCTTTGAAGTGAACAACCAGTTTAGACCTCATTTGGAATGTATCTCAGACAGGGGTCAAATATCTATGTGCAAAAGCCCACAATTAGTAGCAAGTGACCAAAAGAGGGACAGGAGATACCAGAAATATGCATGCCTTTGTTATTGTCAAGTAAATAATAAATATATTTATTGATACTTTATTGCATAATTAATATATCGTAGTATATTGATCCCTGTCCGATTTACTGCCAGAATTACCGAGAAAAGGGTGCATAACAGATGTTTTGATTAAAAAAGATTAAAAGATTAGCCATATATGTCGCATGTACATCGAACCATATGGTGAAATGCGCCACTTATGTCAACGGCCGACGCAGTCTGGGGGTCCTGCTGGGGGCATCCTGCAAGTGTCACCACGCTTCTGGCGCCAACGGAGCACGCCCACAACTTGCCAACCCTAAACTGTACATCTTTAGAGTGTGAGGGGGAACGAAGTCCCCGGAGGAAACCCATGCGGTCACGGGGAGAACGTACAAACGGATAGCAGTAGGAATCGAACCCTGATTGGTGATCTCTGGCTTTGTAAAGTGATTGCACTAACCTACACTACCATTTTGTTCTATAACCTATTCCTCGGCCTCGTGATTTTCCTCCACAGAGTTTGCTTCACCCTCGTGCCCCATACTGTAGTAGAAGGTTCTTTCAGTATTCAGCCATGGCTTGACCTCTGGTCTCAACTCTTCATGCATTTTATTTAGGCCAATAAACAAAGCAGGTTGCTAGAATGGAGATTAAATTCAGCATTGTACTAAGGCTTACTTGGCTCATTCTCCTCGTCATCACCTCCACTCACACCGCAGCAGTGCAGGTTCATGGGACGACGTGTACAATCCTATTTACTTCCCTCTGCTGTGTGTACAGTACTGCGATCTACAGTCTCAATGTCATGATTTATAGTGGAGAGTTACAACTTCCTACTGTAGAACCTCCATTTGTATTATGTTGCCAAGTTGCACCACGTAGCCTCAGATTTGCAATCTACTGTCGAGGTGTAGCCTACTGCCTTGCTGGTAGTATGGTATTTTTTTCCAGAATATCTATTAATTGCACTGCAATTATGCTTGCTAATATCTCAGTATGTTCCTTTATTGTGCTGCCTGTTTAGTACTTACAGTGTAATCGAGATTCTCATTGAATTCACTCTGCTGGTTGGATAATATGTGTTCGAAGACATCTGGCGTTCCTGCATAGACTCCCCTCTGAGTAGTGACCAAGCCCGAGTTCGCATAGATTGAAAAGAGAATGCTGATTCTTTGCTTCCCTTTAAAATACTGAAGTGTCACAATGATGCATGCTATTATCACAGTACGATCCTTTACTGAGTTGCAATAATCTCTGCTAATTTTCAGTATGCCACTCGAACATATTAATGAGTTGCAATGATGCTCTCTTGGTATTTTTGCCTAATTTGTCATACGTTGCCTGGATGCTTGCTACAAACAAAGCCTGTTTCTGCAGTTTGAGTTATGAATTGCCCGGTTCAACCTGTATCTCAAATACGTCCATCGCTGTTATTTCAATGAAGCTCTGCATGGTCTAAGTATGTTTACTCATAATGGTTATACATTGCAACAAAACATCCTATAACTTCATTGTGTCTCTTGTGGTTCCTCTCCGCACCGTGCGGCGCGTCGGGCAGCAACCTTGCCGTCTTCCGAGCATAACTCTGCTTTTTACGAGGCCGACTTGCTACCTCGATGCCCAACCCAGCACGAATGGAAATTATGCAAGGAGCCGGCTGGATTGGAACCCGGGACCATTGGCCTCAAAGTCCAGTGCTGATGCCACTACACCACCAGCCAGCAATTGTGTTTCTTCCCTTTAACATTATTTTGCAATGCAGCATCTTAGGGTCTTAGCATGAACCTTTGTGTTGGTAAAATGGTGCTGTAATGCATCCTCCAGTGTAAGTACATTCCTGCATGGTACCAACGTCGTCCATACTGAACCTCACGCTTCTGTGTGTTCAAGGTTAGTAATAAGGTATTTTAATGTAGGATTTCCTCAGAGGAATCAACTTCTGAACTCCCTTTTGAATTGGGCGCCCTCTGGTCAATCATGCTGATAAATCATTTGGACGATTTAACTTTGCAGGAGTATTTTATATTTTGTCAGAAAATAGAGAACACCTTAAAAAAAAACAAGACTGGAATTACAAAATTCAGGTGTGATTCTTGCTCGTTCTTTCCTGGGGAGCTGGATCTGCTTTGGACTGGCGTGGAGACCATCGCTGGCAAAAGGTAGATACTCAAAGGATGTCGGGGAAACAGACTCTGTTGGTCATCTGGGTTGGGGTGGTGGTCCTACGGAACAGCGATAGAAGGATCAGAGGTGAATCGAAGAAGTTTCCTTCTTGAAAGGTTTGGGGATTTAATTCTTATTCTAGAAGATCATATGTCTTTGAATGTGGTGAAGGTTGCTTGTATGTTGTGAATATAAGACTTCAGAAATAGGAGCAGGAGTTGGCCATTTGGCCCATTTCAGTCTGCTTCTCCATTCCATAAGATCATGGCTAATCTGGCCATTTTCCCCATAATCCTTAATTCCCCTGCTATGCAAAAATCTATCTCACTGTGTCTTAAGTATGTTGGATGAGGTAGACTCTACTACTTCCCTGAGCAGTGAATTTCACAGATTCACTACTCTCTAGGGGAAAAAGGAGTTTCTCCTCTGTCAAGGAGATACCACGATTGTTTGGAATGGAATGATTGAACCCAGAGATCGTTTGCTGTCTGAAGTGGCTCTTGTAATTTTTCTATTGCCTCAGTGTGTTCACTGTGGCAAATTAATTTCCCTGATGTACACTGCTGCCTCTGTTATAAATCTGGTTCGTTGTGACACGTGACCATGTTTTTTCCTGTTTTAAGTTGGAGTATTTATTGAATCTATTTGGACAAATCTTTGAAAATGAGTAATTTGTGAACAGCCATTTGGATTGAGAACTCCCGTGTTTAATGTATGTCTCAGATATTGTCTAGTATATGTGTAAATGACATGTCAAAATGACAATTATCCTTGCAGGAATTTATTTTTTTCCCAAAAAGTAATGGACATCTGGACAATGCCATTGACTAATGCAGTGGATGCAAATCTCCAGGTGAGAACCGAAGGTGCTTTGGACCGAGGCGGAGATCACTTCTCTCAAGTGGGAGGTAATCCGTGCAAATTGTGCCAGAATTCAGTGGCTTTAGTTATTGGGTGGCAAAGAGGTTGGGTTTGGAGAGGGAGTTCCTGGATTTTCCTTTGGCTAGTTTAAGTTTTGCATCTCCCGGGAGATTCTGAGTGAGGCAGAGGGTGTACATGCTGAGCTCACTGAAGTGTCACGACAAAATGACCAGAGGGTCTTGTGTGACAATGATCCTATGTTTGCAACATCCATGTCATTATAGTTTAAGTTCATGTTTAATTGCCATTCAACCATAGATATGACCTTCTTTCTTCTCCTTTTGCCTAGCAGAAATGAAGGTCCTCCATCTCTGGAGGTGTTCAGGGTTTCCTTCATCGTGTCAGTAGCTTCCTCTCGGTTTTCACTGCTGTCAGTCACGCAACTCCCGGGTGGAGGCTCAGGGATGCCATCACACTCAGATGTAGAAGGATTCTTCGTTGCTGTTTCTGTAACAGTTTTGTTTGACCAGTCAGGGTTGTTCGTCCTGAGCTGAACCCCCGAACCTGGATGACCGGTGGACTACTCGTAGTCTGGCCTCTACCCTTTGACCTGTTTGGCATGGGTGACCCAACCACGAGCCAAAGCATAAAGCCCTGACTCCAGCCAACGTAGCTCTCTGAGTCGTTGAGGCACACAAGCATCTAAACCCTACGACAAGGTCGTGGTCCTCTTGGAAGATACACATGACCATAACTTCATTATTTCCTGTTAGTCACCCTAGGTACAGCCTAGTGTCACTTAATGGATATACAATCAATCTATGAATATAAGCTATCTTAATTATTGTATTTTTTAAATTATTAATATTCTCTTCTTTATCTTCTGTGGGGGTTTTTTTTATACTGCATTGGATGCAGAGTAACAATGATTTCATTCTTATACTTGTGTGCAGGAAATTAGATTAAACAATTTTGAAACAAAACAATGTTCCTCTAGGGCCGAGGTGTACAAATACAACACACAGAATTAGAATATCAATCACAATACCAACAGTCACACACAAGACACAGAGTTAGAATATCAATCACAGTACCAACAGTCACACACAACACAGAGTTAGAGTATCAATCACAGTACCAACAGTCACACACAACACACAGAGTTAGAATATCAATCACAGTACCAACAGTCACACACAACAGAGTTAGAATATCACAGTACCAACAGTCACACACAACACAGAGTTAGAGTATCAATCACAGTACCAACAGTCACACACAACACAGAGTTAGAGTATCAATCACAGTACCAACAGTCACACACAACACAGAGTTAGAATATCACAGTACCAACAGTCACACACAACACAGAGTTAGAGTATCAATCACAGTACCAACAGTCACACACAACACAGAGTTAGAGTATCAATCACAGTACCAACAGTCACACACAACACAGAGTTAGAGTATCAATCACAGTACCAACAGTCACACACAACACAGAGTTAGAGTATCAATCACAGTACCAACAGTCACACACAACACAGAGTTAGAGTATCAATCACAGTACCAACAGTCACACACAACACAGAGTTAGAGTATCAATCACAGTACCAACAGTCACACACAACACAGAGTTAGAGTATCAATCACAGTACCAACAGTCACACACAACACAGAGTTAGAGTATCAATCACAGTACCAACAGTGACACACAACACAGAGTTAGAGTATCAATCACAGTACCAACAGTCACACACAACACAGAGTTAGAATATCACAGTACCAACAGTCACACACAACACAGAGTTAGAGTATCAATCACAGTACCAACAGTCACACACAACACAGAGTTAGAGTATCAATCACAGTACCAACAGTCACACACAACACAGAGTTAGAGTATCAATCACAGTACCAACAGTCACACACAACACAGAGTTAGAGTATCAATCACAGTACCAACAGTCACACACAACACAGAGTTAGAATATCACAGTACCAACAGTCACACACAACACAGAGTTAGAGTATCAATCACAGTACCAACAGTCACACACAACACAGAGTTAGAGTATCAATCACAGTACCAACAGTCACACACAACACAGAGTTAGAGTATCAATCACAGTACCAACAGTCACACACAACACACAGAGTTAGAGTATCAATCACAGTACCAACAGTCACACACAACACAGAGTTAGAATATCACAGTACCAACAGTCACACACAACACAGAGTTAGAGTATCAATCACAGTACCAACAGTCACACACAACACAGAGTTAGAGTATCAATCACAGTACCAACAGTCACACACAACACAGAGTTAGAGTATCAATCACAGTACCAACAGTCACACACAACACAGAGTTAGAGTATCAATCACAGTACCAACAGTCACACACAACACAGAGTTAGAGTATCAATCACAGTACCAACAGTCACACACAACACAGAGTTAGAGTATCAATCACAGTACCAACAGTCACACACAACACAGAGTTAGAGTATCAATCACAGTACCAACAGTCACACACAACACAGAATTAGAGTATCAATCACAGTACCAACAGTCACACACAACACAGAGTTAGAGTATCAATCACAGTACCAACAGTCACACACAACACAGAGTTAGAGTATCAATCACAGTACCAACAGTCACACACAACACAGAGTTAGAGTATCAATCACAGTACCAACAGTCACACACAACACAGAGTTAGAGTATCAATCACAGTACCAACAGTCACACACAACACAGAGTTAGAGTATCAATCACAGTACCAACAGTCACACACAACACAGAGTTAGAATATCACAGTACCAACAGTCACACACAACACAGAGTTAGAGTATCAATCACAGTACCAACAGTCACACACAACACAGAGTTAGAGTATCAATCACAGTACCAACAGTCACACACAACACAGAGTTAGAGTATCAATCACAGTACCAACAGTCACACACAACACACAGAGTTAGAGTATCAATCACAGTACCAACAGTCACACACAACACAGAGTTAGAATATCACAGTACCAACAGTCACAGACAACACAGAGTTAGAGTATCAATCACAGTACCAACAGTCACACACAACACAGAGTTAGAGTATCAATCACAGTACCAACAGTCACACACAACACAGAGTTAGAGTATCAATCACAGTACCAACAGTCACACACAACACAGAGTTAGAGTATCAATCACAGTACCAACAGTCACACACAACACAGAGTTAGAGTATCAATCACAGTACCAACAGTCACACACAACACAGAGTTAGAGTATCAATCACAGTACCAACAGTCACACACAACACAGAGTTAGAATATCACAGTACCAACAGTCACACACAACACAGAGTTAGAGTATCAATCACAGTACCAACAGTCACACACAACACAGAGTTAGAGTATCAATCACAGTACCAACAGTCACACACAACACAGAGTTAGAGTATCAATCACAGTACCAACAGTCACACACAACACAGAGTTAGAGTATCAATCACAGTACCAACAGTGACACACAACACAGAGTTAGAGTATCAATCACAGTACCAACAGTCACACACAACACAGAGTTAGAATATCACAGTACCAACAGTCACACACAACACAGAGTTAGAGTATCAATCACAGTACCAACAGTCACACACAACACAGAGTTAGAGTATCAATCACAGTACCAACAGTCACACACAACACAGAGTTAGAGTATCAATCACAGTACCAACAGTCACACACAACACAGAGTTAGAGTATCAATCACAGTACCAACAGTCACACACAACACAGAGTTAGAGTATCAATCACAGTACCAACAGTCACACACAACACAGAGTTAGAATATCACAGTACCAACAGTCACACACAACACAGAGTTAGAATATCACAGTACCAACAGTCACACACAACACAGAGTTAGAGTATCAATCACAGTACCAACAGTCACACACAACACAGAGTTAGAGTATCAATCACAGTACCAACAGTCACACACAACACAGAGTTAGAGTATCAATCACAGTACCAACAGTCACACACAACACAGAGTTAGAGTATCAATCACAGTACCAACAGTCACACACAACACAGAGTTAGAGTATCAATCACAGTACCAACAGTCACACACAACACAGAGTTAGAGTATCAATCACGGTACCAACAGTCACACACAACACAGAGTTAGAGTATCAATCACAGTACCAACAGTCACACACAACACAGAGTTAGAGTATCAATCACAGTACCAACAGTCACACACAACACAGAGTTAGAGTATCAATCACAGTACCAACAGTCACACACAACACAGAGTTAGAGTATCAATCACAGTACCAACAGTCACACACAACACAGAGTTAGAATATCACAGTACCAACAGTCACACACAACACAGAGTTAGAGTATCAATCACAGTACCAACAGTCACACACAACACAGAGTTAGAGTATCAATCACAGTACCAACAGTCACACACAACACAGAGTTAGAGTATCAATCACAGTACCAACAGTCACACACAACACAGAGTTAGAATATCACAGTACCAACAGTCACACACAACACAGAGTTAGAGTATCAATCACAGTACCAACAGTCACACACAACACAGAGTTAGAGTATCAATCACAGTACCAACAGTCACACACAACACAGAGTTAGAGTATCAATCACAGTACCAACAGTCACACACAACACAGAGTTAGAATATCACAGTACCAACAGTCACACACAACACAGAGTTAGAGTATCAATCACAGTACCAACAGTCACACACAACACAGAGTTAGAGTATCAATCACAGTACCAACAGTCACACACAACACAGAGTTAGAGTATCAATCACAGTACCAACAGTCACACACAACACAGAGTTAGAGTATCAATCACAGTACCAACAGTCACACACAACACAGATTTAGAGTATCAATCACAGTACCAACAGTCACACACAACACAGAGTTAGAGTAGTAGAAAAAGATAGGGTGACAAAATAATATATAGCTCAAGTTCCTGAGCCGCATGATCTGAGATTGATGGGGTTACTCATTTTTACCATAATGCACGTAGCAGCCTGTATATTTACTCTCTGCATAGATTTTCTACCAAGGTGTTTTCAATATGCATGACGTACCTTCAGTGTAGTTATTTACTTCAGAAACTGTTGCCATAGTGACCATCAAGGGGCCACAGTAGCGCTTCAGTTAGCGTGACGCTATTGCAGCTTAGGGCATTCTGGATTTCGGAGTTTCACTCCGGCGCTGCTTGTTAGGAGTCTGTACGTTCTCCCCGTGAACTGCTCCAGTTCCCTCCCACAGCCCAAAGACATTTCCGGTTAGTAGGTTCATTGGTCATTGTAAATTGTCCTGTGACTAGGCTAGTGTTAAATAGGTGGTTTGCTGGGCAGTGCTCACTGGACCTGAAGGGCCTGTTTTGCATTGTATCTCTAAATAACAATAAATTTCAGCTTTAGTATTCAGCTTTATTTTAATTAGTAAATTTAAGTATGATAATCGGCTAACTTTATGCCTTGCCACATTATACTCAATAGCTTCAGAGTTTACTTTCTGTGGTAAGGGGTAACTAGGGTAACTGAAGTACGGTGTTTTCTTTAACATAATCATAACTAATGGTGGATTAGATTAGATTACATTATGAGGACATGCAGTCCTCTTTTATTGTCATTTAGTAATGCATGCATTAAGAAATGATGCAATTACCAAAGTATGATCTGGAATTATAGTAACATGTCTCAATCTTTTAATGAGATTATCCATGAGATTTCTTCTTTAGAAGAACAATTTCATGGGCTCCTCTTGCTTCTGCCATCATCCAGGCCATGCTCTCTTCTCACTGCCACCATCGGGCAGAGGTACAGGAGTCTTAGGTTCCACACCACCAGGTTCAGGAACAGTTATTAACCCTCAACCATAAGGCTCCTGAACCAGCGTGGATAACTGCACTCACCTCAACAATGAACTGATTCCACAACCTATAGATTCATTTTCAAGGACTCTTCCACTCATGTTCTCAGTATTTATTTATTTACTTTAAAATTATTTGCACTTTGGTTGTTCATCAGACTTTGTTTATGTATAGTTTTTTCATAAATTTTATTGTATTTCTTTATCTTTCTGTAAATACCCACAGGAAAATGAATCTCAGAGTAGTATATGGTGACATATACATACTTTGATAATTAAACTTACTTTGACGTTGACAGAACTTCCACATGTGCTGGATATTCCCATGTCACGTGCATGTGACAAAAGTTGCCCGTCTTATCAGCAAATGGCTTGTATTAATATGATAATTATTTCTGCAGGAATGTTTTAGGATTTCTCAGAGAAGAGTGGGCATCTGCAATTTGTGGATTGGATGGAACTCGCTGAATTCCATCACGTGGGAGCTGGAGCCATGGCTAAAAAATGATTACCTCACACCAACGGGTAGGTTTGACAATGTGCAAAGGCTGGCTGGTCAACTGGCCTGATCTCTGGGCGCCACGGTAGCGCCGTGGTTAGCACGACGCTATTACGGCTCGAAGTGTTCTGGAGTTCAGAGTTCAATTCCGGCGCCATCTGTAATGAGTCTGCCCACCCTTCACATGGGATGCATAGGTTTTCTCTGATAGTCCAGTTTCCTCCCACAGTCCAAAGAGTTGTCCCATGATTAGGTTAGGATTAATTGAGGTTCTGCGGTTGCTGGGACAGTATGGCTTGGGGCCGGAAAGGCCTACTCATAGACAGGAGGCAGAGAGGAACATCCCCAATACTCTCCCCCTAAGTGCCTTGGTGTTATTACATTGAGTTACATGTTACATGTTTTAATGGGATAATCTACTCTCAGTGGCCACCTTATTAGGTGCACCGGTACACCTGCTCGTTAATGGAAATATCTAATCAGCCAACCTTGTGGCAGTGACTCGGTGCTTAAAAGCACGCAGACATGGTCAAGAGGCTCAGTTGTTCAGACCAAACATCAGAGTGGGGAAGGAATGTGATCTAAGTGACTTTAATCGTGGAATAATCATTGGTGCCAGATGAAAACAACAGGAATTCTGCAGATGCTGGAAATTCAAGCAACATACATCAAAGTTGCTGGTGAACGCAGCAGGCCAAGCAGCATCTATAGGAAGAGGTGCAGTCGACGTTTCAGGCCGAGACCCTTCGTCAGGACTAACTGAAGGAAGAGTGAGTAAGGGATTTGAAAGCTGGAGGGGGAGGGGGAGATGCAAAATGATAGGAGAAGACAGGAGGGGGAGGGATAGAGCCAAGAGCTGGACAGGTGATAGGCAAAAGGGGATACGAGAGGATCATGGGACAGGAGGTCCGGGAAGAAAGACGGGGGGGGGTGACCCAGAGGATTGGTGCCAGATGGGCTGGTTTGCTGATTCCTGGGACTTTCACGCACAATCATCTCTAGGGAATGATGTGAGAAAAACAGAAACATCCAGTGAGTGGCAATTCTGTGGGCAAAACAGCCTCGTTAATGAGAGAGGTCGGAGGAGAATGGCCAGACAGATTCAGGCTGACAGGAAGGTGACAGTAACTCAAATAACCACACGTTACAACAGTGGTGTGTAGAAGAGCATCTCTGAATGCACAGCACGTTGAACCCTGAAGTGGATGGGCTACAGCAGCAGAAGACCACACTGGGTTCCTCTCCAGTACCTAATATCGTTGCCACTGAGTGTACATACTCCTGCTTTAAAAATCTGTGAAAATGACCAATTTATCAGCTCCCATTTCTGTTGTGTTTCCCACATTACATGTAAGTTACAAATGCCAGTCATGTCTGCAAATCACTTAAATACAAATTACCTTTATCTTTGCAGGAGCACTTTATATGTTGCCAGAAAATACTGGACTTCTGGAAGAGTTTTTGGTTCATGAGATGTTTGCATTTCGCACTGAGTTTCACTGAACATGGTGGAGATCACCCCTTGCCCAAAGGTAAGGCCATCAAAGAATTCCGATGGATGTACGGGTCTGCTTTGGTAACTGGGATGGGGATGGGGTGGAGACGGAGAGGAATTTCCTGCCATTTCTTCCATGTTTGGCTTGTGTTTTTGTTTTTCTGGTCTCTCCGAGTAGATCCCGTGGTGTGGGATAGGTTTGAGATTGTACACATTATATATGTTAATGTAGGATCAGTTTACACCAATGTTGGAAATACTCTGGATCATTTTCCAGGGCTTTCCCCCCACAATTTGCTTCCTTTTCTGTTTGCTTGTCTCTTGCAGTATCTAGTTAGGGATAGGTTAGAGATTGTAGATATTGATATAGGGTTGAAGCACTTGTGGTTGGGATTGGCCATGGATGTTGCATCGCAGCTATCTATGTGATACACAAGCCAGGACAGTACAATATGGAGAGCGAGCTGTTGCCCATTTAGCAGGCTCCCCCTCTCCACGCAGCTGATCAATCCAAAGCAATGGCAGGGACCGATACAGTTTGGTACCAGTGGCATTGCAGGAGTTGCCAGTCAATGTTGAACTCAATGTAGGACAGCCTTAGGGACTCCAGGTCCAGATTTTTCCCTCGGGGTTCACTCCCGAAGCCTTCCCCATGCGTGGGTGTAGCCACAAGACAGCAGAGGTCTGATGTCAGAGTCTTCCTTCTCCTAGATGAGCTGCCAACTACAGGTGATGAGCCCTACCAGCTCGAAGCGACTGGTCTTACGGCACCTATCCCCCTTCTCCTGTCGGCAGAAATAGTTCCACCAGGCTTCGCAGCTAAGCCAGACGTGAAGGCCAGGGGCTGGACTTAGTTGTCAGAGACTATTTGAGACACACAACACTGGGAGCATTTTATAGGTAGTGGGGAGCTTATCTCCAATACCACCCCTGGCTATGACAACCTTAAGGAACTGCAATATGATATACGTTTGTAGAATGTTATCACCAATGTGGGTAACAGCCTAGATGGTCCATAGGACTTTCCCTATCTGGCATTCTATGTCCAAATCGTGGACCTTATGACTTTAGCTTACTTTCTCACTGTATTGAAGACCACCTCCAGTTTAAATATGGTCACTTTGTTGTAACAAGTTGCTATGATTTATCCTATGTATGAAGCCTATATATTGGCATGGGCAACGTGGGCCAAAGGGCCCCTTACTGGGGTGAGTCTGTGACTCTTCATCATCAGTTTGATTGTGTCCATACTCAAATAATTTACCTCCTGGTCTCAATGTGTTTGTACTTAATGGAGTTCATCAAACCCAGCGTGTTTTACCTGCCGTGAGGGAGAATATTTAGCCATAAGGAACATTGCAGACCCAGCTTGTAGCTTTACTGTAGTTATGTATCACTGTTAGGTAACCATAGAGATACCTTACCTCAAGCCCATAAGACAAAGGAGCAGAATAGGCCATTCGGCCCATCGAGTCTGCTCTGCTATTTCAGCAATCCTGGACTGATCTCGAGACAATTAACCCATCAACCGGTACGCCGTTAGACTGTGGGAGGAAACTGGAGTGTCCGGGGGAAACCCACGCGGTCATGGGGAGAACGTACAAACTCCTTACAGGCAGCGGTGGGAATTGAACCCAGGTCGCTGGCACTGTAAAGTGTTGTACCGACCACTACGCTACCGTGTCCTCATTGTGTCAGTAGAGGAGGCCATGGATAGGCATGTCAGAATGCTGTATGAGATAAGTGTGCTTACTGGTAAGATTCTGTTGGAGATGGCAGAAGTTACAGAGAAGGACGGGGAAAAACAGGCCAGGGGTCATCCAAACAGAAAGAAAAAAGTTTGTAGTACAAATTGGTCTTGCCAGTGACATCCTGATCTTGACAAGTGAATAAAACAGTTGAAGCCTTGGCCCAGTATATTTGATTAATGTGGAAATGATAAACAATCTCCACAATATTTTCAGCTGGGGTAGGAAGTCACAATGGACTCAGCAGCATTATAGACCAATAGAGTCATACAGCATAGAAGCAGCCCTTCGGCCCATCTGGTCTATGCTGACCTAGATGCCCATCCAAACTAGTCCCATTGGCCAGCATTTGACCCATAACTTAAACCTTTCCAATCCACGTATCTGCCAAATTGATGACGGTGAGGACAATATGAGTGAGGTTGATGTTCTGGAGCAAGCTGATATTAAGGGAGAGGAGGTGTCGGAGTTGGTAAAATACATTAGGACAGATAAGTCCCCGGGGCCTGACGGAATATTCCCCAGGCTGCTCCACAAGGCGAGAGAAGAGATTGCTGAGCCTCTGGCTAGGAACTTTATGTCCTCGTTGTCTACAGGAATGGTACCGGAGGATTGGAGGGAGGCGAATGTTGTCCCTTTGTTCAAAAAAGGTAGTTGGGATAGTCCGAGTAATTATAGACCAGTGAGCCTTACGTCTGTGGTGGGAAAGCTGTTGGAAAAAATTCTTTAGAGATAGGATCTATGGGCATTTAGAGAATCATGGTCTGATCAGGGACAGTCAGCATGGCTTTGTGAAGAGCAGATCGTGTCTAACAAGCCTGATGGAGTTCTTTGAGGAGGTGACCAGGCATATAGATGAGGGTAGTGTAGTGGATGTGATCTACATGGATTTTAGTAAGGCATTTGACAAGGTTCCACACGGTAGGCTTATTCGGAAAGTCAGAAGGCATGGGATCCAGGGAAATTTGGCCAGGTGGATTCAGAATTGGCTTGCCTGCAGAAGGCAGAGGGTCGTGGTTGAGGGAGTACATGCGGATTGGAGGGCTGTGACTAGTGGTGTCCCACAAGGATCGGTTCTGGGACCTTTACTTTTCATGATTTTTATTAACGACCTAGATGTGGGGGTGGAAGGTGGGTTGGCAAGTTTGCAGACGATACAAAGGTTGGTGATGTTGTAGATAGTGTAGAGGATTGTCGAAGATTGCAGAGAGACATTGACAAGATGCAGAAGTGGGCTGAGAAATGACAGATGGAGTTCAACCTGGAGAAGTGTGAGGTGGTACACTTTGGAAGGACAAACTCCAAGGCAGAGTACAAAGTAAATGGCAGGATACTTGGTAGTGTGGAGGAGCAGAGGGATCTGGGGGTACATGTCCACAGATCCCTGAAAGTTGCCTCACAGGTGGACAGGGTAGTTAAGAAAGCTTATGGGGTGTTAGCTTTCATAAGTCGAGGGATAGAGTTTAAGAGTCGTGAGGTAATGATGCAGTTCTATAAAACTCTGGTTAGGCCACACTTGGAGTACTGTGTCCAGTTCTGGTTGCCTCACTATAGGAAGGATGTGGAAGCATTGGAAAGGGTATAGAGGAGATTTACCAGGATGCTGTCCGGTTTAGAGAGTATGGATTATGATCAGAGATTAAGGGAGCTAGGGCTTTACTCTTTGGAGAGAAGGAGGATGAGAGGAGACATGAAGTACACAAGATATTAAGAGGAATAGATAGAGTGGACAGCCAGCGCCTCTTCCCCAGGGCACCACTGCTTAGTACAAGAGGACATGGCTTTAAGGTAAGGGGTGGGAAGTTCAAGGGGGATATTAGAGGAAGGTTTTTTTACTCAGAGAGTGGTTGGTGCGTGGAATGCCCTGTCTGAGTCAGTGGTGGAGGCAGATACACTAGTGAAATTTAAGACAGGTATATGGAGGAATTTAAGGTGGGGGGTTATATAGGAGGCAGGGTTTGAGGGTCAGCACAACATTGTGGGCTGAAGGGCCTGTACTGTGCTGTACTGTTCTATGTTCCAAGTTCTAAATTGCCTTTTAAAGTTGACTAACAGTAAGTTGGCTAACCAGAGTTTGGAGCTGTCATGTTGTACAGATTCAACCTTTGGAATGTGTGGCCGTGAGGCACCCTGTAGCATTTAGAGGAGTTGATTTTAACCTTGCTGACTGGCTCCACGTTGCTAAAAGCACAAAGTTATATTTTCTCCCAAAGATTGCAATAACTTAACTCCCAAGGCACAGATTACGTAAATATTAGTCCGAATCAGAATCAGAATCAGGTTTATTGTCAGTGACATGCGTTATGATATTTATTGTTTTGGTGGCAGCAGTGTAGTGGAAGACAGCAATGCAGTACAAGACCAGAAATGTTAATTACAATAAAAGTGAAATGAATTAGTAGTGAGGTAGCATTCTGGGTTCATGGATCATTCAGAAATCTGATGGGAGGCGGGAAGAAGCTGTTCCTGAAATGTTGAGCAACATACATCAAAGTTGCTGGTGAACGCAGCAGGCCAGGCAGCATCTCTAGGAAGAGGTACAGTTGACATTTCGGGCCGAGTCCCTTTGTCAGGACTAACTGAAGGAAGAGCTAGTAAGAGATTTGAAAGTGGGACGGGGGGGAGATCCGAAATGATAGGAGAAGACAGACCCTTCCTAGAGAATCTCTTACCAGCTCTTCTTTCAGTTAGTCCTGACGAAGGGTCTCGGCCTGAAACGTCGACTGTACCTCTTCCTAGAGATGCTGCCTGGCCTGCTGCGTTCACCAGCAACTTTTCTGTGTGTTGCTTGAAATTCCAGCATCTGCAGATTTCCTCGTGTTTGCATCCTGAAGCGCTGAGCGTAGGTACCTCCTTCAGCATCAGAAACAGAATTGGGTTTAATATCACCGGCATGTATCATGAAATTTGTTGTTTCTGCGACAGCAGCTAAATACAATACATTGTAGTAGAAAAAAACGTGAATTACAGTAAAAAAAAATATATATAACATAGTTAAAAATAGTGAAGTAGTGTTCATGGGTTCAATGTTCATTGTGGAATCAGATGGCAGAGGGGAAGAAACTGTTCCTGAATCATTGTCATAGTCATAGTCATACTTTATTGATCCCGGGGGAAACTGGTTTTCGTTACAGTTGCACCATAAATAATAAATAGTAATAACACCATAAATAGTTAAATAGTAATATGTAAATTATGCCAGGAAATAAGTCCAGGACCAGCCTATTGGCTCAGGGTGTCTGACCCTCCAAGGGAGGAGTTGTAAAGTTTGATGGCCACAGGCAGGAATGACTTCCTATGACGCTCTGTGCTGCATCTCGGTGGAATGAGTCTCTGGCTGAATGTACTCCTGTGCCCAACCAATACATTATGTAGTGGATGGGAGGCATTGTCCAAGATGGCATGCAACTTGGACAGCATCCTCTTTTCAGACACCACCGTCAGAGAGTCCAGTTCCATCCCCACGACATCACTGGCCTTACGAATGAGTTTGCTGATTCTGTTGGTGTCTGCTACCCTCAGCCTGCTGCCCCAGCACACAACAGCAAACATGATAGCACTGGCCACCACAGACTCGTAGAACATCCTCAGCAGCGTCTGGCAGATGTTAAAGGACCTCAGTCTCCTTAGGAAATAGAGGTGGCTCTGACCCTTCTTGTAGACAGCCTCAGTGTTCTTTGACCAGTCCAGTTTATTGTCAATAATATTGAGTTTGTGTCTTCAGGCTTCTGTACCTCGTTCCTGATGGTAGCAATGAGAAGAGGGTATGTCCCAGATGGGGCGGGTCATGAAATCTTCCTGTGCCCAGTTGTACCCCAATGGTTATCTAGTCTGAACCACAAACATCTTCCTTCCCTTGCCCCAGGACCTATGCATCTCAGCATATACAGTGAAAAATTGGTTATGAATTAATAGTGACTTCCTCCTCGATTATCATGTGCATTTGAATGAGTGGCTCCTCTGGGCATATCGCTGCTCAGTGTGGGTTCAAAGTTTAATGGGGTTACTTAGTCATGGATTTCAGTCAATGCAAGTTAATGGAATCATATATTATCCGCATTACTCATCAAAAATCAAGAATTTTTTTCTTGGTTCATCTAACTATTAATGTACATGAACAGATTAGTTTGGTATCCTATTTCTTAATGTATTGCCAATATAATATTCAGTTTACTACAATCCATGTCATATTGCATTTGTGTTAACCTTCTTGCTTGTTGGGTTGTCTAAAATAAACTTTCCCTTCATTCATTAAGTTTACTTACCACTGCATTGCACCCTCTTGTCACAAGGTACTTACTGTATGAATGGGAAAATACGATTTCAAAATTCAAAGTAAATTTATTATCAAAGTACATATATGTCACCATATACAACCCTGAGATTCATTTTCTTGTGGGCATTCACAGTAAATACAAGAAACACAATAGAATCAATGAAACACCGCTCGCCTCAGGACGGACAGACAACCAATGTGCAAAAGACAACAATGTGTGCAAATACAAAAAGAAAAAAAAAACTTACTTATAGCCTGTTACGCCGCTGGCGTTTAAGACAGCAATGAAGATGCTCCATCTCTGTCTGTTCATACAGCCACTCACAGATATAGAAGGATTTTTCATTGCTGCCTCTATAACAACTTTGTTGTACCAGTCAGGGTTGTTGGCCCTGAGCTGAATTCCTGAACCTGGAGGACCGGTGGACTACTCTTAGTCTGACCTCTACCCTTTGACCTGTTTGGCATGGGTGATCCTACCAAGAGCCAAAGCACAAGGCCCTGACTCCAGCCAACATAGCTCTTCGAAACATTGAGGCATGCAAGACTCCAAACCCTATGCTCAGTTAGCTGAAGTTTCATGGAAGTAGTTAAAAGATCTACAAAAAGATGAGCTACCATTTAACAGAGTAACAAATTATGTATTTAGATAAAGAACAAATTCAGATTCTACTACAATATGAAAGTGTGTATTAGTTCCTAATACAGTCGTTATCGACAGCTGCCCTGTCCTTTTGATTGACTGTAAATGAACAAAATCACTGCAGATAATGGACTGCCTTCATTGCCTTCCTGCAGAAAATCAAAATGCTCAAAACTCACAGCTTTTTGAATCAGTATTCGTCGGCCCAAATGGATAACATAGCATAAGCACATGCAAATAACGCTATTTAAAAATTTTTCACTCTGTAGTTTCTAGCGGCCACATGCGACTGACGCTAGTTAAAATCTGTTTGCCCCTTCCCACCCAAGCAAATAAATAATAAACAGAGGAAATCCTGACTAATTTCTCAATTATTTTTCACTCTTTATGAGCTGTCCCAAAGAAGCGACCGTCCCAATTAACAGACGGCCCAATCAACTGACATCCACTGTTAATAGGTAGATGAGGAGCATTAGTGAAATGGGTCACATGACCAACCCAACAGCTACAAGTTTAATCTAACGTGTTACCAAGATGCATCCTCTAGTTTCAGAGAGTATATAATTCCCCAGTAGTCTGTCGCAATAGTCCAAAGCAATTAATGGAGGTAATATATTTCTTCCCTGTGTTGGCATACCCTGCAACCTCAGCAGATTTCTTATTGGGCAAAGTGTTACTTTTATGCAGCTTCTCTCTTTAATGTATGTTAATACGCTGCAAGAATTCACTTTGTGGCCTTGTTATGTTCGATTATGTAATTAAGTTGTTGATGTGGAGTCACTCTATCAATCTACTTGTCATCGTACCACAGACCTTTACGCATAGTAGGATGCGGTTGTAATAATGCATCTTTTAACGTCAGTGGGATTATTTACCCTGGGTTGTCACCTGACTCAATATCACCACATAAGTAGTCCGTGCCTGGACCAGCAGATTCAAAAACTTTCCTGAAACACCCACTAACCCACCCGTCCACTCCCCCAAAGACTCGTCAGTCACCTTGTGCATAGACACTCCTGGGCCTAGAATCACTTTATGGACATTCAATGAATGTATGTATGTATAAGCTATCTTATGTGTGTATTCATATTTATTGTGTTCCTTATCCTATTGTGTGGTTTTATGTGCTGTATCAGATCCAGAATAACAATTATTTTGTTCTCCTTCACACGTGTGCTGGAAGTGACATTAAATAATCTTGAAAAAGATGGAGACTTGCATTTTTTTCATTGTGTGTTGACACAAGTTGCTCAGTAACTTTAGAAAGTTCTTAATTCTACATTGCAGCAACGTAGACCATGGCGCACAATGAAACCTTCCCATGTTGTACCTATTGGAGAAGCATCTTGCCATTTCTCACGCAACGCCATTAAACCTCTGAGCTTGCTAATTGTAGTCGGTTGTCATATCTGCAGTGTGTCCCTGTGTGTTTACTCATTGTGGGGACGTGTTTCTATGCCATCACCAAAATGTGCTTCTATGACATCACCAAAATGTGCTTCTGTGACATCATCAAAATGTGCTTCTGTGACATCACCAAAATGTGCTTCTGTGACATCACCAAAATGTACTTCTGTGACATCACCAAAATGTGCTTCTGTGACATCACCAAAATGTGCCTCTGTAATAGTCACAGTCATAGTCATACTTTATTGATCCCAGGGAAATTAGTTTTCATTACAGTTGCACCATAAATAACAAATAGTAATAGAACCATAAATAGTTGAATAGTAATATGTAAATTATACCAGTAAATTATGGCTCAGGGTGTCTGACCCTCCAAGGGAGGAGTTGTAAAGTTTGATGGCCACAGGCAGGAATGACTTCCTATGACGCATCTCGTTGGAATGAGTCTCTGGCTGAATGTACTCCTGTGCCCCACCAGTACATTATGTAGAGGATGGGAGACATTGTCCAAGATGGCATGCAACTTGGACAGCATCCTCTTTTCAGACACCACCGTGAGAGAGTCCAGTTCCATCCCCACAACATCACTGGCCTTAGGAATGAGTTTGTTTATTCTGTAGTCCTTACGAACCTCTACCTCACTGAGGCCAAACGGCAGCTCTCTGACACCTCCTCTTACTTACCCCCGGAACAGGACCCCACCAAAAAACATCAAACCATTGTCTCCCGCACAATCACCGCCCTTATCAACTTCGGAGACCTTCCATCCTCAGCCGCTAATCTCATTATTCCACACCCCGTACCGCTCGGTTTTACCTCCTCCCAAAGATACACAAACCTGACTGTCCCGGTAGACCCATAGTTTCTGCCTGCTCCTGTCCCACCAAACTTGTATCTGCCTACCTGGACTCCATTTTGTCACCCATAGTTCAGTCCCTCCCCACCTACATCCGGGATACATCCCATGACCTCCACGTCTTCAATAACTTCAATTCCCCGGTCCCAACCACTACATTTTTACTATGGATGTCCAATCCTTATACACCTCCATTCCCCATCAAGAAGGCCACAAAGCCCTCCGCTACTTCCTGGATAATAGACCTCACCAGTTCCCCACCACCATTACCCTCCTCCGGTTGGCGGAACTGGTTCTCACACTTAATAACTTCTCTTTTGGCTCTTCCCACTTTCTTCAGACTAAAGGTGTAGCTATGGGAACTTGCATGGGACCCCGCTATGCCTGCCTCTTCGTTGGTTACATGGAACAGCCTGTGCTCCAAACCTATTCTGGTACTGCTCCCCAACTTTTCCTTCGATACATTGACGACTACATTGGTGCTGCTTCCTGCACCTATGCTGAGCTTGTCAATTTCCTCGATTTTATTTCAAACTTCCACCCAGCCCTCAAATTCACTTGGTGTATCTCTGACACTTCTCTCCCCTTTCTCGATGTCTCGGTCTCCATCTCTGGAGACAGACTGTCCACTGACACCTTCTACAAGCCCACTGACTCTCATAACTACCTCGACTATACCTCTTCCCACCCCCCCACATGCAAAAATGCCATTCCCTATTCCCAGTTCCTCCGTCTCCACCGCATCTGCTCCCAGGATGAGGTTTTCCGTTCCAGGACATCTCAAATGTCCTCTTTCTTTAAGGATCGTGGTTTCCCTTCTACGGTGATCAATGATGCCCTCACCCGCATCTCCTCCATTTCCCGCACTTCGGCCCTCACCCCATCTTCCTGCCACCACAACAGGGAGAGAGTTCCCCTTGTCCTCACCTACCACCCCACCAGCCTCCGGATCCAGCACGTTATCCTCCGCAACTTCCGCCACCTTCAACAGGACCCCATATCTTTCCCTCTCCACCCCTCTCCACTTTCCGCAGGAACCGATCCCTCCGCGACTCCCTTATCCACACGTCCATCCCCACGGATCTCCCACCCGGCACTTATCCCTGTAAGCGTAAGTGCTACACTTGTCCCTACACCTCCTCTCTTGCCACCATTCAGGACCCCAAACAGTCCTTCCAGGTGAGGCAACACTTCACTTGTGAGTCTGTTGGGGTCATCTATTGCATCCGGTGCTCCCGGTGCGGCCTCCTCTACATTGGTGAAACCCGACGCAGATTGGGGGATCGCTTTGTCGAGCACCTCCACTCCGTCCGCCGCAACAGACAGGATCTCCCGGTAGCCACCCACTTCAACTCTGCTTCCCATTCCCATTCAGATGTGTCCATACATGGCCTCCTCTACTGCCATGATGAGGCTAAACTCAGGTTGGAGGAGCAACACCTCATATATTGTCTAGGTAGTCTCCAGCCCCTTGGTATGAACATAGAATTCTCCAACCGGTAATTCCCTCCCCCTCCCTTCCTCTATCCCTATTTCACATCACCTCCCTCATAGCTCCGCCTCCTTCTACTACTTCGCATTGTTCTCCTGCCAATCACCTCCCTGCTTCCCCTCCCCCATCCCTTTGTCTTTAAAATTACTGTTTTTTTCAACTACCAGCATTCTTCAAACCCTCCCCAAAGTTCTTCCTTCAGTCCTGACTAAGGGTTTCGGCCCGAAACGTCGACTAGTCTTTTCAACTGATGCTGACTGACCTGCTGAGTTCCTCCAGCGCATTGTGAGTGTTGTTGTTGTTGATTCTGTTGGTGTTTGCTACCCTCAGCCTGCTGCCCCAGCACACAACAGCAAACATGATAGTACTGGCCACCACAGACTCGTAGAACATCCTCAGCATCGTCCGGCAGATGTTAAAGGACCTCAGTCTCCTCAGGAAATAGAGACGGCTCTGTCCCTTCTTGTAGACAGCCTCAGTGTTCTTTGACCAGTCCAGTTTATTGTCAATTCGTATCCCCAGGTATTTGTAATCCTCCACCATGTCCACACTGACCCCCTGGATGGAAACAGGGGTCACCGGTACCTTAGCTCTCCTCAGGTTTACCACCAGCTCCTTAGTCTTTTTCACATTAAGCTGCAGATAATTCTGCTCACACCATGTGACAAAGTTTCCTACCGTAGCCCTGTACTCAGCCTCATCTCCCTTGCTGATGCATCCAACTATGGCAGAGTCATCAGAAAACTTCTGAAGGTGACAAGACTTTGTGCAGTAGTTGAAGTCCGAGGTGTAAATGGTGAAGAGAAAGGGAGACAAGACATATGAACAAAATGTGCTTCTATGATATCATCAAAATGTGTTTCTGTGACATCACCAAAATGTGCCTCTGTAACATCACCAAAATCAGTTGCCATATCCACAAATGTCCCCATATGTTCACTCATTTTGGTAAGGTACTTCTGTGACATCATTAAAATGTGTTTCTGTGACATCACCAAAATCAGTTGCTATGTTTGTTGTGCTTTTAATATTTCAATAATATCTGAGTAATTTTGTTTAAGCATTTTTCTTTGTTTAATAATTAAGGATTATATGTAAAATACATTAATTGCATATGTTATCACTCTACCACCCGACACGTGCGCTTTGCTTAAAGTAAACTTGACTAAACCCATATTTTCGGACTGCCGTGAGTTTCTTAGAATTAATTTAATGTTTTGAAGTTACAAAATCCATGGTGTATCCCATATGTTTACACATTTTGGTGATGAGCCTGTGTGAAAAAGATCCATTGTCTAGGTACTTTCCCTTATTGGAGGTGCTTCAGGTTCCAATCGGTCCCAGTCCCGTAAAACATACTGTTGTGACTCACCCAGGATTTATTTACTTAGTAAATGCAATGCTACGATTGTCTGTTTGGCCTAATTTTCATGCATTTTTGTCTCCTTACGACAGTGTGTTCTACCTGCAGACATACTGTCTCTTTGAAGGACGCACAGAGCTGTTATGTTTGCAGATAGAAGACATTGTTATGGCAACTTGGGGAAAAAAACACAGGATCACACCAAGAAAATATTGAGTTATGTGACAAAGCAGGGTAAAAAGATAATTATAATGATTTTAGAGGATGATGCATTGTTATAATAAGAGCCTTCTATGCACGACATGCTTACATTCTGACCGGTGGTGAAGTGGCTCTGGACTTTCAGGCGAACGGTCCCAAGTTCTAGCTGCCTCCTTGCACGCTTTCCATCCGTGCTGGGCTGAGTGTTGAGCTAGCAAACCAGCCTCATCAAAAGCAGACAAATGCTACGGAAACGGCAAAAATCCCACCTGAGGCGCAAACCAGCCTCATCAAAAGCAGACAAATGCTACGGAAACGGCAAAAATCCCGCCTGAGGCGCAAACCAGCCTCATCAAAAGCAGACAAATGCTACGGAAACGGCAAAAATCCCGCCTGAGGCGCAACAAGGTGCGAAAAGGAACGACAACATGCTTACACGTCCATGTTACTGCAACAAATGTGCTTTATTAGGTACCTCACATACTTAATATAGTGGCTACTGAGAGTATGTTCGAGGTCTTCTGTTGCTGCAGCCCATCTACTGCTCAGTGTTCAGAAATGCTCTTCTGCACACCACTGTTGTAATGTGTGGTTAATTGAGTTACTGTCACCTTCCTGTTAGCTTGAACCTGTATGGCCAATCTCCACTGAACTCTCTCACTAACAAGCCATTTCCACCCACAGAGCTGCCCCTCACTGGATGTTTTTGTTTCTCGTGCTATTCTCTGCAAACTCTAGAGACTGTTGTGCGTGAAAATCCCAGGAGACCAGCAGTTTCTGAGATACTCAAACCACCCTGTCAGGCGCCGACAATCATTCCGGGGTGAAAGTCACTTAGATGACATTTCTTCCCCATTCTGGTGTTTGATCTGAATAACAACTGAGCCCCTTGACCACGTCTGCATGTTTTTATGCGTTGAGTTGCTGCCACGTGATTGACTGATATTTGCAGTAATGAGCAGGTCTATTGGTGTACCTAATAAAGTGGGTGATGAGTACAGATTGATATACTGAAGCTGGAAAGCATGTAAAAACGACGAATCAATTAAATAATTAAACAAAATTGGACTATAAAGTGAATTCTGGCAGCATATTAACACACAGTAAAGGGAGAAGCTCCATTTTACAACAGTTCTTTTTCCAACAGATTTTTATTCTGAATCACCTGTGTCAGATCCCTGTGCAAACCACTGCTGTTTGCACTCTTCCAGTCAGATACTTTAACATGTGATTGCACTTTGTTCCATTCTGTAAGTATGTTAAATCTGATTTTATAAGCTCTGTTGCTCAAATACTTCCCAGTGGGAAAGAGGCTGTATTTTGGATCATCCCTTTCTGTACTCGTCGTTGAAGGCACATGGACCAGAAATGTTCTAATTTGAGGATTTTAGAAATTCATCGCCTGTTTAATGCAAACGAGTGCAAAGTTTTGCACTCCGGTATGACCGACCAGGGTCAGTCTTACACAGTGAACGGTAGGGCACTGAGGAGTGTGGTAGAACAAAGGGAATACAGAACCATAATTCATTGAAAGTGATATCATAGGAAGATAGGGTCGTAAAGAAAGCTTTGGGCATATTGGTCTTCATACATCAATGTACTGAGTACAGGAGATGGGATATTATGTTGAAATTGTGTATGACGTTGATGATGCCTAATTTAGAGTATTGTGTGCAGTTTTGGTCACCTACCTGCAGGAGAGATGTAAATAAGGCTGAAAGAGTACAGAGAAAAGCTAAAGGATGTTGTCAGGACTGGAGGACCTGAGTTATTAGGAAAGATTGAATAGGTTAGGACTTTGTTTTTTAGAATATAGAAGACTGAGAGGAGATTTGGCATAATACAAAATTATAGATAGGGTAAATACAAGCAGGCTTTTTCCACTGAGGTTGGGTGGGACTGAGGTCATGGGTTAAGGGTGAAAGGTGAAAGGTTGAAAGGGAAGTGAGGGGAAACTTCTTCACTCAGAGGGTCGTGAGAGTGTGAAACGAGCTGTCGTCACAAGTGGTGCATGCAAGTTCGATTTCAACGTTGAAGCAAAGTCTGAATAGGTACATGGATGGTAGGGGTATGGCGGGCTATGGTCCCGGTGCATGTCGATGGGAGTAGGCAGTTTAAATGGTTCGGAATGGACTAGATGGGTTGAAGGGCCTGTTTCTGTACTGTACAGCTATCTGAGTATGTATTTCAAGTTTCAGACACACACATAATCATTGCCTGAATGTCGTTTCATTCCTGCAATTATTTTCCTTTGTTTGCTTCTCACTGTCAGCTAGTTTGTCACATAGTCCCAGCAGGGAAATCGCTCCCCTAATTTTGCTTAATCTAATTAAATAGAATCTGCCCTCTAATCCTTCGATGCAATCGTTCCTTTCCAGAACTAAATTCTCAACTAATCTATCTGCCTTCTCCATCATTTCAAGATATCTCGTTCCCAGGAGTACTAATCCCTGGCCGCACCTGTCTCAGAGCCAGCTGCCCATCACGGTTATCATATCACTGTCCCACGTGGCCACTCACATCAGCTTTAACATCCACGCTTTGCCTTTTTGCACATGCAGACTCCAAATCAAGTCTTGCTGCGGCCCACTTTTTTGCACAATGCCTTCTGTTTCTGAACTCCCTTCTCAGGAGCCATGCTGGAGGAGCTCAGCCGGTCAGGCAGCTTCTGTGGATGTGAGTAAATGGTTGGTGTTTTGGGCTGAGACCCTTCACTGGGATTGGAAGGGAAGGGGCTGGGAAGAAGGTGGGGGGAGGGGAGGAAGAAGCACAAGGTGGAGGTGATGGGTGAAACTGGGAGGGGGAGGGGAGGAAGAAGCAGAAGGTGGCAGGTGATGGGTGAAACTGGGAAAGCTGAGAAGTTGATTGGTGAAAGAGATAAAGGGCAGGAGGAGAGGGAATATGACAGGAAAATACTGAAGACCATCAAAGAAAAGGAAGGGTGGGGAGCACCGGATGGGCAGGAAGAAAAGGTGTGAGAGGGAAACAAGAATGAGGAATGGTGAAGGGAGAGAAGGGGGATAATTACCAGAAGTCTCTCTCCTGGCAGTCCGTGTCCCTTGTTTCATCCAACTCCACCCCTCATCGCCCATATTACCATCCCCATGGTAATAATTAACCTGCCCATGAAGACATTAGGCTCAGCTTTGTCAGGTTGTAACCTGTCCATTATGAAGCAGGTCTGCCCTGCTCTAAAATCCATAAGACATTGGAGCAAACTAGACTATTTGGGCCCATTGAATCTGCTTCCCCCTCAGCTTCTTCCCCCTCCACCATCAGCTTTCTCCACAGATAATAAATCCAGGGACACGCAGCTTGAAGGGCCAAGTCTGGGCTGTACCTCAATAACTTAAGTAAATAATTCACTATTCGCTGTATGAATCTTCAAATAATCAGTACCAGTGTCCCAGGAATATAAAGCCCTATCCCTTGCACCATCGTGGCACTTGATCAGTGTGTATTAATCTATCTGTTCCTGATACATAGTCAAATATATGTTAATCTCTTTTATCCTCCGGTTTCATCTCTGTCTCTCTCTCTCATCCTGCTGTTCTATCCAGCTGTGTGTGACGTTTTACCCTACTGTTTTAACCAGATGTACCATAATCCCTTTGATCCCACTGTTAAGTCCAGATGTACATTAATCTATTACATCCGGCTGTGAATTAATCCCATTTATCCGACTGTTTTATCTAATTGCGCACTAATCCATTTTTTCCCACCATTTTATCCAGCTGAGTATTAATCTGTTTTGTATCATGTTTTTATCTAACTGTTCATTAATCCATTTTATCCCACTGCTATATCCAGATGTGAATTAATCTGTTCAGTCCTGCTGTTCCTAAATACTCCTGTACATAACGCCACTGCTTTGAGGTGATATTTTTAACTCATCAAGGATCATGGACCAACTTTCTTCAGCATGTACAGGAGGTACCTCGTAAACTGGCCACTGAGTGTATGTTCATGGTCTTCTGCTGCTGTAGCCCATCCACTTCAATGTTCCATGTGTTGTGCATTCAGAGATGCTCTTCTACACACCACTGTTGTAACAGGTGGTTATTCGAGTTACTGTCGCCTTCCTGTCAGCTTGAACCAGTCTGGCCATTCTCCTCTGACCTCTCTCAATAGTCATAGTCATAGTTATAGTCATACTTTATTGATCCCGAGGGAAATTGATTTTCATTACAGTTGCCCCGACGAAGAATAGAGTATAAATATATCAATATAAAACCATAAATAATTAAATAGTAATATGTAAATTATGCCAGGAAATAAGTCCAGGACCAGCCTATTGGCTCAGGGTGTCTGACCCTCCAAGGGAGGAGTTGTAAAGTTTGATGGCCACAGGCAGGAATGACTTCCTATGATGCTCTGTGTTGCATCTCGGTGGAATGAGTCTCTGGCTGAATGTACTCCTGTGCCCACCCAGTACATTATGTAGTGGATGGGAGACATTGTCCAAGATGGCATGCAACTTGGACAGCATCCTCTTTTCAGACACCACCGTCAGAGAGTCCAGTTCCAACCCCACAACATCACTGGCCTTACGAATGAGTTTGTTGATTCTGTTGGTGTCTGCTACCCTCAGCCTGCTGCCCCAGTGCACAACAGCAAACATAGTTTTTAGCATAACATAACATAACATAACATAATAAGGCGTTTTTGCCCACAGAACTACCATTCACTGGGCGTTTTATGTTTTTCACACCATTCTCTGTAAACTCCAGAGTTTATTACTATCCTGCCAAATGAAACAACATTCCTCTGGACCAAGGTGCAGAACACAGTACATATAACTCACACACAACACATAAAGTAATGTTATTAAGACAATCTTCCGTCCGTGGACTCACTTTACACCGCACGCTGTGGAGCAGTGCTGCCAGGATAATCAAGGACACGACCCACCCAGTCAACACACTTTTCGTCCCTCTTCCCTCCGGGAGAAGGCTCAGGAGCTTGAAGACTCGTACGGCCAGATTTGGGAACAGCTTCTTTCCAACTGTGATAAGACTGCTGAACGGATCCTGACCCGGATCTGGGCCGTACCCTCCAAATATCCAGACCTGCCTCTCAGTTTTTTTGCACTACCTTACTTTCCATTTTTCTATTTTCTATTTATGATTTATAATTTAAATTTTTAATATTTATTAATTTTTACTATTTTTGATATTTTTAAATATTTAATATTTGTAATCCAGGGAGCGGAAAGCGCAGAATCAAATATTTCTGTGATGATTGTACGTTCTAGTATCAATTGTTTGGCGACAATGAAGTATAAAGTATAAAGTAATATTACAACAAATAACAAGTAATATAATATATTGATATTTTATATTTTATATTTCAACTATATTCCAGAAGGCTGACATGTCCTTAACAATGGACGCCTCAAAAAGGCAGCCATCCATCATTAAGGACCCTCATCACCCAGGTCATGCCCCGTTCTCATCTACCATCAGGAGGAGGTACAGAAGCCTGAAGGCACACACTCAATGATTCAGGAACAGCTTCTCCCCCTCTGTCATCAGATTTCTGAATGGACATTGAACCCATGAACACTTCCTCCCTACATTTTTGCACTACTAATTTAATTCAACTACTTTCGTACACAGCACTCCTCATAAATCTCTCTACTGGGTGGAGGAGAGACCCTGATGATTCTTTCAGCTGTGCTCACAATCCTTTGTAGGTCACCAGTGACGGAATTAACATATTCTGCACAACCTGAAAGCAGCTTTGAGCATATTTCCATGCTGCTCCATGCAGCCCTAATATTTCCTTTCGAGAAGCCATGAAACATTCTATCACCTCAATGTTTTTCACGGATTTTGTTTTCATGATGGAGTGTTGCACATTATGGCATTTTACTCATGGTGTCCTGGTTCTGTCATGATGTACCCATTGGCTCTGTAACACGTTGTGTGGGTGTGAAGCTCCCTGTGGAGTCAGTGTACTTCCTTATTCTTACTGAGCCTCAGAATATTCCTTTGCTATTCTTACGATGCACTTTGTAGCCTCAATTGCTGGCTACTAATGCTGTAGGCAGATGATCATTATCAAGGTATAATGATTTATGGTTTCCTTAAGGTTGTTATAGCTGGGGGTGGTAATGGAGACAAGCTCCCACTACCTATTAAATACTCCCAATGGTGTGCATCTCAAATACCCTCTGGCAACCAAGTCCAGCTCCTGGCCCTCGCGCGTGGCTTAGCTACTAAGCCCAGCGGAAACATTTCTACTGACTGGAAAAGAGGTAAAGGTTGGTTACTGGTGCCTTAAAACCAGTCGACTCGGGCAGATGGGGCTTGTCAGCCGGGGTTGGCAGCTCATCTAGGAGAAAGAAAACTCTGATCTCAAACCTTCGCTGCCTTTTCGCCACACCCTCTCACGGGGAAGGCTTTGGGAGTAAACCCCGAGAAAAAGTCCAGAGCTTGAGTCCCTAATGCTCAACACTGACTGGCAACTCCTTTGGTGTAACATCTATGGTCAACCTTGACCAATGGGGTGATGGAAAAGTGATTGCATGTTAAAGATTGTCAGAACGCCCCTGGGAGAGAATAGGAATCATTCATCAGTATCAGCCTTAAAATCTCTGGCATATGTTGTGAAATATGTTGTTTTGTGGCAGCAGTACGTTGCAATACATAATAATAAAATCTATAAACTACAGTATGTAAATATATAAAAATAAAATTAAGTAGGTAGTGCAAAAAGAGAAGAAAAAAATCATGAGGTCGTATTCATGAATTAATTGTCCATTCAGGAATCTGATGGCGGAGGGTAAGAAGCTGTTCCTGAGACTTTGAATGTGGGCCTTCAGGCTCCTGTACCTCCTCCAGGATGGTGACAATGGGAAGAGGGCATGTCCTGGGTGATTGAGTAACGTAACATCTAGTCAGCTCTATAGTGAGTGTCAATTTAGGGCTTATTGCTCAAATCCCGGAACTGGGCTTTGAACCTCAAATCGTTTGCCTGAAAGAGGCAAGTGGACACCTTCTAAGTCATACCTGAAGCTGACTACAGTCTCAGTACGTTAATGAACATGGGTCATGATGTAGCTATGATGTAACACAGTGGCTTCAGCAAATATTATTTCTGAAGTGTGTGGGTATTGGATTTTGCTCAGTGCAAGTACTGGCACTTGCTGTAGTTTACCCTTCCACCACTGTTCTCCTGAACCGATGTGGATAACTTCACTCACCACAGCACTGAACCGATCATTGAACATAGCCCGTGGACTCTACAACTCATGTTCTCAGTATTATTTAATCACTTATTTATTTTGTGTTTGTCTCTTCTTGCATGTTGGCTGCTTGTCATTCTCTACGTGTAGTTTTCCATTTCACTTTGAACTTTGAATAAGAGAAGAGAATGAAGGGAGGTACGCAAATTTATGAAGGATACAGATAGGGTGAATGCAAGCTGGCGTTTTCCTGGTAAAACCTGAAGCATAGCCAAGTACACTAATTTCTCTATTGTTAGGAACTTTCAGACTATTCTAGTGGTGTTTAGTATTTTGGCTCTCTGAAGATTTACATGAATATTGCTGTGTAGGTCTAATGTTTAATGCCATTGTGTAGTGACTTTGGAAAGATACCAGTTGTAGATATTATTATTGGGACAATGGTATACCCTGTTCATGTTCCATAGTCTTTCAATTTCCTCTTTCAATTCAGCATATTTCTGGTGTTCTTCATTTATTGATTCCTGTTACGTGTGTTTAGAATGGCTATATCTGTTAACTAAGTTGTTCTTGCTGGCTTATCCTGTATTATTATATCTGGAAGGTTATTATGGGTTGTCCAATTTGTAATATCAGATTGGTCATAATGTAATTTGTGCGACTCTAACTCTAAAACTGGATCAGGCTTGTATTTATATTAAGGGTTGATGTCTTTTATGAGTTTGGATTTTATAGCAAGATTTAAAGGTTTTGGTGAATGATATTTGCCACTTGATTGTGCCTGTGTAAGATATTAGTTTGAGTTGAACTGCTGGAGGGTCCTGGTCAGCTGTTATTTTTATTATTATTTTATATTTGCACGGCTTTTCTTCTTTTGCACATTGGTTCTTTGTCTGTGTGTGCTTTTTTAATTGATTCTGTTTTATTTCTTTGCTGTACTGCGAATGCCTGCAAGAAAATGAATCTCAGGGTAGTATATGGTGAGATGTACGGCTGCCACGGCAGCGAAGCGGTTAGTGCGACGCTATTACAGCCCGGGGCGCCTGAGTTCGGGGTTCAATCCCGGCGTCCACTGCATGGAGTTTGTAACTATCCCTGTGGAATGCGTGGGTTTCCTCCGGGTGCTCCAGTTTCCTTCCACAATCCAAACACCGGTTGGTAGGCTAATTGGTCATTGTAAATTGTCCCATGATTAGGCTAGGGTTAAATCTGGGATTGCTGGATGGTGTGGCTCGAAGGGCCTGTTCCACACTGTATGTCCAAACAAATAAATAAATACTTAGATTATAAAATGTACTTTGAACTTTTAAAATATTTCTAGGATGTATCATATACTCTTAGCATGCTTAGCAGCTTCGTCAATGCATCATGGTGAGACAATAGTATCTGTATGATCTAATCTGTTGTTGCAATCGTCAAGATAGTTGTCTCAATCTATTATTAAAGAGCTAATGTTGAGTTGTCATACACAGGAACGTTCACTTACTATTATTGTGAGAGGATAATGGATTGTTATTTACATCGAAGTTTAACAATCGCAGACCATCCCAGACAATTTGTAGCCATGGAGATCCCTCTGTAGTGCAGTGACGGTCGGAAACAGCAGCAAACGGTTGGCGCGGCACTATTGCAGCTCGGGCCGTCGGAGTCTGGAGTTCAACCTGGCACCCTCGGCACGGAGTCTGTACGTCCTCCCCCCCCCCCGTGGGACGCGTGCGTTTTCTCCGGGTGCTCCGGTTTCCTCCCACAGTCCAACGATGTACTGGTTAGTAGGTGAATTGGTCATTGTAAATTGTCCTGTGATTAAGCTAAGGTTAAGTTGAACACATACGTACTGCATGCACAGATGCCACACACACACACACACACACACACACACACACACACACATACACACACACACACGCACACACACACACACGCACACACACACGCACACACATACAGACACACACACACACACACACACACACACATACATACACATATATACACACACACACACACACACACACACGCACACACATACAGACACACACACACACACACACACACACACACACACATACATACACATATACACACACACACACACACACACACACACACACGCGCAGCAAAACTGGGGGTTGTTGGCAGCATAGCTCAAAGGGCCAGAAGAGCTTCTCCTGCCACTTTAAGCCATGCCGCCAGCAATACCGCTTATTCCACCTGTATCACTAAATAAAATAAGTTGAAATTCACAACCAGGAGCTGGTTGTGGACTACATGAGGAATGGAGATGGCCTAACCCCTATTGACATCAATGGATCTGGGGTTGAGGGGGTGAACAGCTTCAAGTTCCTCGGCATCCACGTCACCGAGGATCTCATGTGCTCTGTACACACCAGCTGTGTGGTGAAAAAGGCACAACAGCACCTCTTTCACCTCAGACGGTTGAAAGAGTTTGGTATGTGCCCCCAATCTGTTGTGTGGTTCAGAAGGGAAGGGGAGGAGAAGAGACGGCCTGTGGTGATAGGCCTTTCAGCGGTTGGGAGAATGGACAGGAGGTCCTGTGTCCGAGAAAGAGATTCCCGGATCTTGCTCCCAGGTTGCAGGGTCAGAGACATCTTCGATCGAGTACACAGCATTCTTAAGTGGCAGGTGAACAGCCAGAGGTCGTGGCCCATGGTGGTACCAACGACATGGGTTGGAAGGGTGATGAAGTTCTGTAAAGTAAGTTCAGTGAGTTAGTTTCTAAGTTAAGGGACAGAACCTCCAGGGTTGTGGTCTCACTATTGTTAGCCATACCACGTGCTAGTGGGGCGAGAAGTAAGAAGATAATACAGTTTGACACATGGCTAAGGAGATGGTTGTGGCGGGGGGCGGGGTTAGATTTTTTGGATCATTGAGCTGTCTTCCAGGGAAGGTGGGGCCTGTACATGCAGAACAGTTTGAACCTGAACTCTTAGGGGATAGGGGACTAATATCCTTATGGGAAGATCTGCTAGTGCAGCTCTGGAGGGAGGGAGGGTTTAAACTCTGCCCCCCCCCCCATATTAGGATGATGAGGACCAGAGCACTAGAACAGATACCAAAGTCGTTGTGGGGAAAGACGTTGTTAAGCCTACATACATAGTCAGGAATCAAAAGGTGGAGCATGGTGGGACGAATATTCTGAGTTGTGTCTATTTCAATGCAAGGAATATTGCAGGAAAGACAGATAAGCTTAGGGAATGGACCAATGCATGGAGTTATGACATTGCTGCCATTAGTGAGACTTGATTTCAGGAGGGACAGAAGCGTAGGGGAATGAGGTGAGATTTATGGAGGTATACAAATTTATGAGAGGTATAAATGGGGTAAATGCTAGCAGGCCTTCTCCACAGAGTTTGGGTGAGACTGGAACTAGAGGTTATCGGTTACGTGTGAAAGGTGAATGGCTGAAGGGGAACTTCTTCACTCGAAGGGTGGGTGAGAGTGTGGAGTGAGCTGCCAGCAGAAGTGGTCGATTCGGATTAGATTTCAACACTTAAGAGAAATTTGTGTCGGTGCATGGATGGGAAGGGCATGGAGAGCTATGGGTTAGGGTTAGGGTTAGGGTTAGGGTTAGGGTTAGGGTTAGGGTTAGGGTTAGGGTTAGGGTTAGGGTTAGGGTGGGTGCGGGTCAATGGGACTAGGCAGAGTAATAGTTCAGCACAGACTACATGGGCCGAAGGACCAGTTTCTGCACTGTAGTGTTCTATCACTCTATAACACACTGCATAAATTAGGACGTCAGCTTAGATTGGCAATGTGTTACCATCATGCAGCTTTTTGCCTGTGTTGTCAAGGCAACCTATAGTTCCAATTCATTCACTACCTGCACTCCTACACTGCATGGATATATATCAAAGCTTTAGATTCTCAATACTTGGCAGTGGTGTATTCGATGTCCTCAGTACTCTTACATCATGTAGTAGCCAGTGGCTATAACAGCTGCTTTGTGCTTAACGCAATCATAATAATTATTGTTGATATACAGTGTGTAATAGGCTCCTCTGCCCAAGCCATGCCTCTGTGCACCCCCCAGTTTAACATGAGCCTAATCACAGGACAATATACAATGACCAATTAACCTACTAGCTGGTACATGTTTGGAATGTGGGAGGAAACCGGAGCATCTGGAGAAAACCACACACATTCCACGTAGGGAGTTAATTGCAGAGTAGCATAAGACCATAAAATAGAGGAGCAGACCGGCTATTTGGTCCATCAAGTCTGCTCTGCTATTTCATCATGGCTGATCCAATTTTCCTCTCAGCCCCAATCTCCTGCCTCTCCCTGTATCCCTTCATACCTTGACCAATCAAGAATCTATCAACCTCTGCCTTAAATATACAGAAAGTCTTGGCCTCCATAGTTGCCTGTGGCAAAGAATTCCACAGATTCACCACTCTCTGGCTAAAAGAAATTCTTCCTCATCTCTGTTCTAAAATGTCACCCCTCTATTCTGAGGCTGTGTCCTTTGGTCTTAGGCTCTCCCACCATAGGAAACCCCGTACTCTCCACATCCATTCTATCAAGGCCTTTCACCATTCGATAGGTTTCGATGAGGTCAGCCCTCATTCTTCAGAATTACAGGGAGTAAAGGCCCAGAGCCATCAAACACTCCTCATATATTAAGCCTTTCAATCCTGGAATCATTTTCATGTACCGCCGTTGAACCCTCACCAGCTTTAGGATATTCTTTCCAAGCTGAGGGGTCCAAAACTGCTCAGAATACTCCATGTGATGCCTCACTAATGCATTATAAAGTCTCAACATTACATTCCTGTTTTTATATTCTACTCTCCTTGAAATGAATACTAACGTTGAATTTGCCTTCCTCACCACAAACTCAACCTGCAAGTTAACCTTTAGGGAATCCTGCACAAGGACTCCCAAGTCCCCTTGCATTTCAGTTTTTTGTATATTCTCTCCATTTCTAAATAGTTAACCCTTTCATTCCCTCCACTGTAGTGCATGACCATATACTTCCCAACATCGTATTCCATCTGTCATTTCTTTGCCCATTCTCCTAATCTGTCTAAGTCCTTCTGTAGCCTCTCTACTTCCTCAAATCTACCTGCCCCTCCACCTATCTTCATTTTGTCTGCAAACTTTGCAACAAAGCCATCAATTCCATCATCAAAATCATTGACATATAACATGAAGAGACTTGGTCCCAACACAGACCTTTATGAAACATCACTAGTCACTAGCAGCCAACCAGAAAAGGCTCCCTTTATTTCCAGTCTTTGCCTCCTGCCAGTCAACCACTGCTTTATCCATGCTAGAATCTTTCCTGCAACATCATAGACTCGTAACTTGTTAAGCAGCCTTGTCAAAGGCCATCTGAAAATTCAAGTTCACAACATCAACTCCATTGCTCTATTGTCTATCCTGCTCATTATTTCTTCAAAGAATTCCAACAGATTTGCCAGGCAAGGTTTTCCCTTGAGGAACCCATGCTGACTATTTTAACATGTGCCTCCAAGTGCCCTAAGACCACATTCCTAATAATTGACTCCAACATCTCCCAACCACTGAGGTCAGACTAACCGGCCTACAGTTTCCATCCTTCCTCCTCTCTCTCTTCTTGAAGAGTGGAGTGACATTTGTAATGTTTCATTCTTGTGGAACCATTCCAGAATCTAGTGATTTTTGAAAGATCATTACTAATGCCTCCAAGATCTCTTCAGCCACTTCTTTCAGAACCCTGGGGTGTACACCATCTGGTCCAGGTGACTTATCTACCTTCAGACCTTTCAGTTTCCCGAAGAACCTTCTCTCTGTTTATGGTAACTTCACACACTTCATGACCCCTGACACCTGGGACTTCCAGCATACTTCTAGTGTCTTCCACTGTGAAGACTAATGCAAAGTACTTATTCTGTTCATCCACCATTTCATTGTCCCCCACTCCTACCTCTCCAGCATCATTTTTCAGTGGTCTGATAGCCACTCTCGCCTCCCTTTTACACTTTGTTTCTGAAGAAACTTTTAGTATCCCCTTTAATCTTATTGGCTGACTTACTTTTGTACTCCATCTTTATGTTCTTAATGACTTTTTAGTTGCCTTCTGTTGGTTTTTAAAAGCTTCCCAACCCTCTAACTTCCCGCTAATTTTTGCTCTATTATGTGCCCTCTCTTTGGCTTTTATGTTGGCTTTGACTTCTCTTGTTAGCCACAGTTTTGTCATCTTTCTATAAGAATACTTTTCCTTTTTCAGATGCATATATCCTGTGCCTTCTGAATTGCTTCCAGAAATTCCAGCCATTGCTGCTCTGCCGTCATCCCTGCCAGTATTCTTTTCCAATCAATTCTGGCCGGCTTCTCTTTCATGCCTCTGTAATTCCCTTTACTCCACTGTAATACTGATACATCTGACTTTAGCTTCTCCTCCTCAAATTTTAGGGTGAATTCGATCATATTATGATCACTTGCCTCTAAAGGTTCTTTTACCTTAAGCTCTTCTAATCAATTCTGACTCATTGCACAACACCAAATCCAGAATAGCTGATCCTCTAGCAGGCCCAACCACTAGTTGCTCTATAAAGCCATCTTGTAGGCACTCTAGAAATTCTGCCTCCTGGAATCCAGCACGTTCTTGACTTTCTGAATTTATCTGCATATTGAAGTCCCCTATGACTATTGTAACATTGTCCTTTTGGCATGCACTTTCTATCTCCTATTGTAATTTGCGGGCCACATCCTTACTACTGTTTGGGAGCTGTATACAACTCCCATCAGGGTCTTTTTACCCTTGCAGCTCCTTAGCTCTCTCCACAATGATTCAACGCCTTCCGACCCCATGTCAGCTCGTCTTTCACCAACAGAGCAACACCACTTCCTCCGCCTTCCTGACTGTCCTTTTGATGCAATGTGTATCCTTGGACATTAAGCTCCCAGCTATAATCTTCTTTCATCCATTATTTTGTGATGCTCACAACATCATACCTGCCAATCTGCAACTGTTCTTCAAGCTCTTCTACCTTATTCCATATACTGTGTGCATTCAAATACAAAACCCGCAGTCCTGTATTCACCCTTTTCGATTTTGTCCACCTTTAAGTTGCAACTCATCCTGCTGACTGCAATTTTTTTTAGATTATGAAGACCACAGTCCTCTTTTATTGTCATTTAGTAATGCATGCAATAAGGAATGATACATTATTTCCTCTGGTGTGATATCACAAAACACAGAACAGACCAAGACTGAAAAAACTGACAAAAACCACATAATTATAACATATAGTTACAACAGTGCAACAATACCATAACTTGATGAAGAAGTCCATGAGCACAATAAAAAGTTCAAAGTCTTTCAAATGTCCCACATCTCACACAGATGGGAGAAGGAAGAAAAACTCTCCCTGCCATGCTCGACCACGGTCTGACTCTGAGTCGTCCGAAAACTTCGAGCTCTAATCAACTCTCTGACACCGAGTACTGAGCGCCATCTCTATCCGAATGATTCGACCTCCATCTCGGTCGCCAACAGCAGGCAATGCCAAGGATTTTGAGGCCTTCCCTCCGAAAGATTTCCGATCATGCAGTAACGACAGCAGCGAACTGGCGTTTCAGATATTTTTCCAGATGTTCCTCTGTGCTTTCACGTCCATTCTCCATCAAATCAGAATTGTCCACGGCCCCTATTTAACAGATACGATATCATTTTTCACCGGGGGGCTGCGCATGCGCAGGTGCGCCGCCATCTTCTCCTCCCTCCTTTTTGCCCTATCAACAACCACCCCTCACTACACATTGCCTCTGTTTGTAAACCAGCTACCTCATCTTCAACACTGTTATCTGCCCTTCCTACGATGCTTCTTGCATTGAAATAATAGGCAGCTCAGGACATTAGTCGCACCATGCTCAACCTTTTGAATCCTAACTTTGTCCAAGGTCTGCTTCCACAACCTCCCCACAAACTGTTCTGAACTCTGATGCCTTGAGCTGTAATCGTGTCACGTGAACTGCTACGCTACTGTGGCGCCCACTCTAAGTAATATGCTCTTCTTTAGAGTTGGAGTATTTATCCTACCACTGTGAGGTGCTACCATGTTGCCGCTGAAGATCCCATACTCCAGCCGCGTGTTATGATGTTGCAGACAGAATGGGTGACGTAGCAGTTAGCACAATGCTGTACAATGCTAGCTGAAAGATTAGGGTTCAACGTCAGTGACAATAAGCCTGTTTCTGACTCTAATTCATTTCCCGCCACTGTCTGTAAGGCAAGCAACACACACAACATGCACACAGAACTGAACAGGTCAGGTGGCATACATGGAAAAGAGTAAACAGTTGATGTTTCAGGCTGAGAACCTTCATCAGGACTGGAAAGAAAGAGAAGTCAGTGTAAGAAGGTAGCGGGGAGAGGGGAGGGAAAAGTACTCGATGGCAGGTGATAGGTGAAACCGGGATGGGGGAAGGGGTGGAGTAAAAAGTTGGTAAGTTGATTGGTGAAAGAGATAAAAGGCTGGAGAAGGAGGAATCTGACAGGAGAGGGTAGAAGACCATGGAAGAAAGAGAAAGAGGAGACGAAGAGTATGTTTTCCCCATGACCGTGTGGGTTTCCTCTTGGTGCTCTGTTTTCCTCCCACAGCCCAAAGGTGTAAGGGTTAGTGTTAGTGAGTCGTGGGTATGGTATGGAAGCATGGTGACACCAGCGTGATTCTCGCTGGTTTGATTTGATACAAATGATACACTTCACTGAATGTTTCCATGTACATGTGACTAATAAAGCTAATGCCTATCTTGTACATAATTGCAGTATCCTCATCACGGTCCACCCCACCTTACTATGTTTTACCTTCAGTAGTCCTGTGACGTCAAATATACCCAGTTACCTTGATCTACTTTACTTACTTCAGAAAGATGTTCCAGTGACTCAGCCCACACCTTCTGTGTGATTAACCATTGTGGGAATATGTTGCCTTGAGGCAATCTAGCTTTCCGAGTTATCTCTGATGGAATATTATCGTGATACACTGTGTAATCCCAGCCAAACCATTGTTGTGAAGCAACTTGTAAAACCAATGTCTGTAACCCCAGTGGCCCTGTAGTGCTAGGGCCAGGGTTTAATCCAGTCCAACTTCAGGAAGCATATTTTCCGTCTGAGTATCGGCAAGTCTGCGAATGTTTGCTCAGTCCCATTGCCTGCTTCCCTGGAATGGTCAGCTGAGTTTTTTTGTGAATCGCTCTGGATTTCCCACATTTTCAGAATTCTTTGTGTTTATGATTTTAACAGACTTCCAATTGCTTGCAGCTGTTTTTTTTTGGTAAGCATTTGCTTCCAGTCTAAATTTCACCAGGTTTACGCTATTGAAGCCACCCTTACCCCAGTTCAAGACCTTAATTTGAGGACCAACTTTGTCCCTTTTCCATAAACTGATAGATCAGCTGGTTGTGAGGTGTCGCAGCAACAACCTGGCACACAATATCAATAAGACCAAGGAATTAATTGTGGATTTCAGGAAGTGAAAGTTGAGGGAACACACACCAGTCCTCATTGAGTGAGCAGTGGAAAGGATGAGCAGTTTCAAGGTCAAAATCTCTGAAGATCTATCCTGGGCCCAATGTATTGATGCAATACAAAGAAGGCATGCCAGAGGCTATATTTCATTAGAGTTGGTTGAGACTTGTTATATCACCAAACAGACACTCAAATTTCTACAGATGTACTGCGGAGAGCGTTCTAACTGGTTGCATCGCCACCTGGTATGGAGGGGCAACTGCACAGGACTGGAAAAAGCTGCAGAAAGTTGTAAACTCAGTCAGGTCCATCATGGATACTAGCCTCTGCAGCATCAAGGACATCTTTAAAAAACGATGTTTCAAAAAAGCGGCACCCATCATTAAGGACCCCCATCACCCGGGACATGTCCTCCTCTCATTGACACCATCAAGGAGGAGGTACAGGAGCTTGAAGACACGCACTCAACATTTTAGGAACAGCTCCTTCTTCGCTGCCATCAGATTTCTGAATGGGTAATGAGCCCATGAACACTACCTCAGTATTTTCACTCTCTTTTTGCACTACTTATTTAATTTATTTTCTATATATACTTCTTATTGAAATTTATATTTTTTATTACTATGTATTGCTGCCATAAAGCAACAAGTTTCACAGCCTATGCTGGTTGTATTAAACCTGATTCTGAACTGCCTTAAAATATACTGAATTATGATCACTATTCCTAAAGTGCTCCCCAGCAGACACTTCCATCACCAATTCTATTCCTTAAGGTTGAGTACTTCTCCATCTCTAGTAGGACCATCTACAGTACTGTACAAAAGTCTTGGGCACATGTAAAAAAGATTATGTAAGCAACAGTGCTTTCAAAAACAATGAAATGAAAAGTTTCTAAATATCAAAAAATTACTTTAACCGTATAACCATATACCAATTCCAGCACGGAAACAGGCCATCTCGGCCCTTCTAAAGGGCAGTAAACAGTTAAAAAACTAAATCAAATTAATATGTGGCGTGTCGTTCCAAGCATCTTGGAGAACTTGCCACAGTTCTTCTTCAGACTTTGGCTGTCTTGCTTGCTTCTGTCTCTCCAGTAATCCTAGGCAGCCATGATGATTTTGAGGTTAGAGCTCAATGAAGACCGTACCATCTGAAAAACCATATAAAAATCAAGGATGCTTAAGACTTTTGCACAGTACTGTACATATGATCTCGAAAACAACGAGCAGTAAGGTAGCATAGTGGTTAGCACAATGCTTTACAGTAGCAATGACCGGGGTTCAATTCCTGTTGCTGCCTGCGAGGAGGTTGTACATTCTCTCTGTGACCACGTGGGTTTCCTCCGGGTGCTCGGAATTCCTCCCACAGGTGTACCGGTTGGTAGGCTAATTGGTCGTTGTAAATAATCTCATGATTAGGCTAGGATTAAGTCGGAGGATCGCTGGGCCTGTTCCACACTGTAGCTCAATAAATTAATTCAAACCTCTCTTCGATGCACTTAACAATTCTGCACCATATAAACGCTTTGCACTGAGGAAAGCTCTGTTAATACTGGGAAAGTTAAAATCTCCCAGTACTCTAACTCGCCCTCCTGTGAGCTTCTGAGACATGGATGACTTACAGCAGGCATCTCAAAGCACTGATAAAAAGCTTCCAATGCTGTCTTTGTGAAATCCTCTAAAAATAAATAAACCAATATCAGTGTAAGATGACAAAGAATCTTAGAACATCAATTAGTATATAGGGGTAGTATATAGTATAATTAGTATATAGAAGGTAGCCAGGAGAAGAGTGGGCCTCCTGAAGGACCAAAGGGATAATATATGTGTGCAATCATGTAATGTAGAGAAGGTTCTAAATGAATCCTTCTCATCTGTACTCAGCAAGGGGGAAGACATGGGAAATAGTCCGTTAGGGAGCCGTGTCGTTTAGCAGTTAGCGTATGGCTGTTACCGCTCAGGGCATCGGACACTGGAGTCCTCTGTTCATCCTCCCCATGGAATGCCTGGGTGCTCCTGTTTCCAACGATAGTCCAAAGACGTACCGAATGGTAGGTTAATTGGTCATTGTAAATTGTCCCGTGATTAAGGTAGGGTTAAATAGGGGTTGCTGGGGTGTTGCAATGCTGGCAGATTTTGACGGGCTGGAAGGGCTAAATAAGGGAGGGCTACATGGCTATTCTACTGCAAGTCAGTGTCAAGAAGGAGGAAGTGTTAGTGTTAGATGGGTTAAATGGGTTGGTGTTAGTGTTAGTGTTAAATGGGTTGATAGAATCTTTCTCGCATGGTAGGGTTATCATGGTAGGGTATAAGCTTAAGGTGAGAATAAGGAATTTTATCGAGGATCAGAAGGAAAGATCTCTTTTGCACACAGAATGGTCAAGATCTGGAACTCGCTACCAGAGATGGCGTGGAGTCAGATATATTCACCACATTTTAGAGATATATAGGCAGCCATCTGTTAAGGCAAAACATAGAAGGGACGACAAACAAGGTGCTGACAGAACTCCATGGATCAGGCAGGAAGCAAGTGGACAGTTGATGTACTGAGTTGAGACCTTTCATTTGTCAGATGTTGTTTGACACGTTGAATCAGTCAAAGTTATTTATTGTCATTTCTTTAGTACACTAGTGTAAAGGAGAACAAAATAACTGTTACTCCAGTTCTGATGCAGTATAAAAACTAATAAATAAAGAATCAAAGCAATCCTATAAAACACAATGCGTGGAATGGGCTGCTGGCAACGGTGGTGGAGGCGGATACGATAGGGTCTTTTAAGAGACTTTTGGATAGGTACATGGAGTTTAGAAAAATAGAGGGCTATAGGTAAGCCTAGTAATTTCTAAGGTAGGGACATGTTCGGCACAACTTTGTGGGCCGAAGGGCCTGTATTGTGCTGTAGGTTTTCTATGTTTCTATATTTTCTAATATACAAATAGCCGCTGAGTTTGGCTACATGTTGATAAGATTAGATAATATGTATAGACTGATTATACGTGAAATGGTGTTAGGTGCAGGAGTATCTGAACATAAGGTGACTGACAGGGGGTGATGAAGTGATAAAATGACTCTTGGCAAGAGGAACTCTCCAAGGTACCGAGGCAGGGCATATGGAAACTCAATAGGACAATGATTGTGTTAGTGTAGGTATGAGGTGTGGAATGTAAGCATAAGGTAGCTGTGCATGGGAAGGACGTTGAGAGGCTGAGGGCAGGAGTGGCTGATGTGGATGGGGTGCGGAGGATTTGATTAGGCTGACGGCTTGTTTCCTTGTTTGTTGCTCCAAATTCCAGTGTCTAGAGTTCCTTGTGTGTCCAAGACAGAGAAGGATATGTATGAAGCCCTTACAAGTGAGGCTTAGTGTGAATGATCAAGATAGTCAGCCTGTCTCTTTGCATAAAGTTTATTTGCGTAACACAGTAGGACAAATGAGATTTGAATGACCTTGGTTGTTGTAGCTGTAGGTTATCCAAGCTCATTCTGGTTTAGGTTAAATAGTTTGCCATTAGTTCTGAGGTCTGATCCATCACAAGTCCAGTGAGGAGAGAAGAAGTGGAAGAATCATGTACCCACAGTAGCTCTAGTAACCCAAGATGGCATTGACATGTGACCTCCATTCAGGTCACAGCTCAGCTTTAGATTCTTTTTATTCATAGATTTTTGGGTTTGTGGGGATAGTTTTGGGGACAGAGAGGAGAATTAGGGTTTAGGACAGGAATGTGTGGAAGTTAGAGGACAGGCCGCTGTCTTTAAGTCTCTGCTCTGCAATTGAAGGCCAGCGATGTGGACCTGGGACATCCACCTGACTGGGCTGGGATGACCGGCCGGATGTCAAGGCCTGTTGGCCAGAGCCCCAAGTCTACGAATCTCTGTGAGTCTGCTGGGGTAGTTAAAGGTCCAGTCTCTGCGTGACCAAGTCCGAATCCTAGTCCACTGGAGACTGGAGTCTGAAGAAGCTGTCTTGTCTTGGGGTTAGAGGACAGGGTAGGTGGGCGGGTGGGAGGGAGGAACTGGGCTTACGTTGCTGGCTGTTGTGTTTTGCTGGGTTCAGTTGTTCTGAGCATTGTGGGCATGCTACATTGGCACTAGAATGTGTGGCAACACTTACGGGCTGCCCCCAACACAATCTCCACGCAGACAGTGCATTTCACTCTATGTTTCGATGTATGCATGGTAAACAAACTTTAATCTTGAACCGTGACTCTTGAATTTTCAGGTTATGTTATTTTCGCACTTCTAATTGTTCCAATAACAGTGAGTTAAGGTCAGCTTTTCTTCAGCTACTTTGTGAAGATCAGACCCAATTTTTAAATAGGTCAGTCACACATCATCTCTGTTAAAGTGTGGCACTGGGACTAACTATAAAAAAGCGGCTAAAATTAACCAAGAATACTTGAACGTCTTTCCACACAGCAACAGAAAATAATCGACCGCGTTCTGTCTTCTTCTCAGACCACCCTTGAAAGATGTCCAGAGAGGGAAAAAAAAATTCCAAAGTGAAGGAAGTTGTTCTGTGGGACCTATCAAACAAGACTTGGATCAGACGTCAACCGTGGAATGCTGCAGGAGGCAAAATCAGCCGAAAGGCATGGGAAGAGGTGAGGGTAAACGGCCCCATAACAATGGAGAAAGGTGTGGGGCAGAGAGAAATACAATATCTGTGTTGGGAAGGTAGGTACAGTTTATTTTGGAAGGATAGACAATTAAAACGATGTTCTGTGTGTTGTTACCAAGATCTGTAGAAGATGGAAGCCATTCTTGTGAAATAAAGTATCAGTTTACACCAGTCTTCCCAAAATGTTGACTTCAATGCCTCTTCATCTCTGCTGTGGTGTTAATGGGTAAAGAAAGACATCATTTGTGACATCTTGACTGACAGCAGTGCCATGATGCACTCTCTTTCACCCTGTGTTACCCGGGAGCTGGTGGGAGCAGTCCTTTCATGAGGATGGGGCTTGCTGCTTCTGACTTACAAGGGTGGACTTTATGCTGCCCAGTAGATGATGGACAGATGGGGAGGTAAGTGTCACACCTTCAGACTCTGAGAGAGCCGAAGAGGAAGAAGGAACGTCGAGAACTTGTGGTTTCCAAACTTTCTGATGTCAAGGAAAGCAAGGGTATGTCTCACTTTCCCTGTGGGTTTGCCATATTCTGCGTCGTGTTTGGAATCTGAAGCTGAAGCCCATGGCGGATAGAAGTTTTTCACTCTTGTAACGCACTACGCTTCCTTCGTACAGGTACACAGCAGCCGGAGGAGATGGGGGCTGCAGAGTGCTATGGAGTGCTGATTTCTCAAGGAGGGAGGATTGGGAACAGCAGGAAGGAAGAGGGGGCTGTTTGCCCCAGGAGGGTCACTCGAGCCAAGTGCAGCCCTCCTTCCTAGCCCCTGCTGTGTAATAAAGCCACCAACAATGAGAAATGTGTCTCTGCAAAACAAAAACATCACCCACTCACCCCCAGCCACAGCACTCCTCCATCCATCCCACTTCATTTCCTTCCCAAAGCCCATCTTCTGTGACCTGGACCCCACCCTCAGCTCTGCCTGGGACAGACAGAACTTCCTCTCACTGGCATTCACCCGACCCTTTCGCCCCAAAGCCAAGGTTTAATTTTATTTTATTTAGAAATACAGCGCAGTAACAACCCCTTCCGGGCCAATGTGCTCGTGCTGCTCAATTGCACCCATGTGACCAATTAACCGACTAGCCTGTACGTGGTTTTTTGGAATGTGGGAGGAAACCGGAGCACCCGGAGGAAACCCACATGGTCACGAGGGCAATGTACAATCTCCTTACTGACACTGGTGAGAATTGAACTTGGGTCGCTGGCACCGTGTTTCACTACCACCGCGTTGCTGTGTGTGATGGGACTTGCAATTTGACCTTGTCGGGTCAGGGTAGAGAGTGATGGGGAAAACAGCAGAGAGAGATCTTTTGGAGATGTGCCTTGGACCTGCGGGGTTGGGTAATCCTTTGGTGGGGTAGGACAAGTGGGAATGGGAACACAGTTGAGCTGCTGGTTCAGAGTTAGTGTGCGGGATGATGCTCCAGAGGGCTTCTGGGCAGAGGCTGGAAGCTTTCAACAGAGTTGAGCTAAAAAAAAAAGTGGACAGTATTTAGCAGGAAGGATGGACTTTGTCTGAGATCTTGGCAGGATGAGGAAGATTATTTGCAAGTAATTAATTGAGTAATTGATGCCAGTGCAGTCAAGAATATACCCCTGTTGCCCCTCAGCACCTGAAGGAACTACCAGAGCATTGGGACAGCTGCTGTCTGAGCCATTACCTCACCCCTTATCCACCTGTAACTGTAGAGCCTGCAGTGTCGAGATGTTCAGGCAAAAATCTTCAGAAAAGCATCAGCAATCCAGCTCCCAGTTCTTGATTCTGACTGATGGGCAACTACTGTGCCATTTTCGGAAATACTCTGGGGCAGGGGATAGAGTTGGTTACCCCACTTGTTATGGAGTTCATTCCCATTCAGTCACAGAAGATCCTCTGGAGAGCTCTGCTGGATTAAACTCTTCTCTGTTTGATGACATATAGAACAGCGTTGTGCTGAGCCAATTAAATTAGTAATCAAGTGGCCAACTAAACTAATCTCTTCTGCCTACACAATGTCCATATCCTTCCATTTCCCTCACATCCATGTGCTTATCTAAATGTCTTAAGAAGTTTTAAAGTTTCTGTCTCCACCATCCCAGGCAGCACATTCCAGCCACCCTCCGCTCTCTGTGTAAAAAAAAAGTCCCCTCACATCTCCTTTGAAATGGCCTCCTCTCATCTTCATTGCATACCCTCTGGTATTAGACATCAACCCTTGGAATAAGGTATTGTCTGTCCATTCTATCTATACCTCTCATAATCTTATAAACCTCTATCAGATCGCCTCTCAGCCTCGCCACTCCAGAGAAAGCAACCCAAGTTTGTCCAACCTCTTGTTATAGCACGTGCCCTCTAATCCATGTAGCATCCTGGTAAGCCTCTTCTGCACCCTTTCCAAAGCCTCAGCATCTTCCTATAATGGGGTGATCAGGGCTGTATTTTAAACTCAATGTCTCGACTGAAAAAGGCAACAATAACCACCCTATCAACAAGTGCAGTCACTTTCAGGGAGCTATGAACTTGGACCCCAAGATCTCTTTGCTCATCAACACTGTAAAGGATCTTGCCCTTAATAGTGTACTGTCTCTTTCTATTTGATCTACCAAGTGCAACACTTCACATTTGTCCTGGTTAAACTCCATCTGCCATTTCTCTGCCCATATCTGCAAGTGATCTGTATCCTGTTACATTCTTTGTCAGTCTTCCACACTATCCAAAACACCATCAATATTGGTATCATCTGCAAACGTACTCACCCGCCCATCTACATTTTCATCCAGGTTTTTTGTTTGCATCACAAACAGCAGAGGTCCCAGTAGAGATCTCTGCAGACCACCACTGATCACAGACCTGTCGCTACAATAAGTTCCTTCGGCCACTACCCCTCTATCTGGTATGGGCGAGCCAGTTCTGAATCCAAACAGCCAATTCACCATGGATCCCGTGCATCTTAATCTTCTGGATGAGCATCCCATAAGGGACCTCGTCAAACACCATGTAGACAACATCCACAGCTCTACTTTCATAACTCACCCTCATCACCTCATAAAAAACTCAGTCAAGTTAATAAGACACAACACAGTAAGACCCACACAAACCCATGCTGGTTGTTCCTAATTAGGTCATGGTTTTCCAGATGTTCATAAATCCTATCCCCTAAAAATTCTCTTCAGTAACTTTCCTACCACTGACATAATACTCACCAGTTTATAGTTTCTTGGATTATCCCTGGTTCCCTTCTAGAATAATGAATTTGAAACAACTTTAGCTACTCAGGATCTGTTTTGTGGCTAAAGAGGACACAAAGATATTAATCAAGATGTGGGCGATCTGTTCTCCTGCCTCTGTCAATAACCCGGGGCATAGCCCATCAGGCCTAGAAACTTAACTAACTTAATGCTCTTTAAAAGACCCAGTACTACTTACCTCTTTACTGCCCCCCACCAGCCCGAAGAGTCCCAGCATATCAATATGCTCAGTACTGACATCCCTAACCTCCATATTCATCTCTTTGGTAAATACTGATGTAAAATACTAATTAAAGACCTCACTGACATCTGTTGCATCGAAGCAAATGTCCCTTATCCTTTTATCCTTAACTGGTCCTACTCTCTCTCGAGTTATCCTCTTGCTCTTGATGTACGTATAGAATGCCTTGGGATTATCTTTAATCCTACTTGCCAAGAATTTTTCATGGCCACTTCTGACTTTCCTAATTCCCTCGCTGAGTTCTTTTCTGGCTTCTTTATAATCCTCAGGGGCTCTGTTTGATTCTAGCTTCTGAAGCATTACATACTTTGCCTTTTTCTTCTTGACTGAATTCATCACCTCTCTCAAGCTCCAAGGCTGTCTTACCTTGCCATCTTCTGACCAGAGCATCCCTGCCCTGTACTCTCTGCAGGTACCATGGTCTATGTGGCCGACACCAGCTGATATTTCTCATGCCTCTGCAGAGGATGAATTATTTGTTTGGTAGAGTGTCCATATTTATTGTGTCTTTTCCTTATGTATAATTCCAGATGACCATCTCTCTGCATTGGTTCAAAGCTTAAAGAGCGGAGTCGGACCCATGAGGTGGTTAAAAGTTAAAATCAGAGACTAGCTGCACTTAGCGGAAGTGGATGTTTGTTCCACCGAGTCAAACAGCAAGGAGCTGTCTTGAGAGAGTCTTTAACCAGCTGTTTGCCTGCTGGTTTGCATTAAGGAGGTTGCACGTTCCTGGAATATGAAGAGCTCGAACTAACACCTTTATCAACAAGAGCAGGTGCATTGGGATTAATCTTGACACTGCAGAGGATTTCAAGTGCTACTTAAAGATGTTCATTCATTGCTTCAGGTCTCATGGAGAAGCAGCAGATGGCAGTCTGTGAGACCCTGTCACTCAAGCTGAAACCCCTTGAGGACCTTAACTAGAGAGAGTGAGTGCTGAGTGCCTCTCGCGGCTAAATAGTTTACAGAAGCCTCTGGTATAAAGGGAGTGCCAAATCACTGGCACTGTGTTTGGAGCTACTACAATATGGAGGAGAAATACACTCAGTGGCCGCTTTATTTGGCACACCTGTACATCTGCTCACCAGCATAAAATACTAATGTGGCAGCAACTCAGTGCACAAAAGCATGCAGATACGGCGAAGAGGTTCATTTGTTGTTCAGCCCAAACATCAGAATGGGGAAGAAATGTGAACTAAGTGACCTTGGCCGTGGAATAATTGTCGGTGCCAGACAGGGTGGTTTGAGTATCTCAGAAACTGCCCAACTTCTGGAAATTTCACGTACAACAGTCTCCAGAGTTTACAGAGAATGGTGTGAAAAACAAACAAAAAAAAAATCCAGCGAGCTTAAGTTCTGTGGGCAAAAATGCCTTATTGATGAGAGAGGTCAGAGGAGAATGGCCAGACTGGTTAAAGCTGACAGGAAGGCAACAGTAACTTGAATAACCATGTATCACCACGGTGGTGTGCAGAAGAACACCTCTGAAAACACAACACCTTGAACCTTGAAGTGGATGGGGTACAGCAGCAGAGAGCCACGGACGTACGCTCAGTGGCCGCTTTGTTAGGTACAGGAGGTAGCAAGTAAAGTGGCCACTGTTTGTAGGTGTACTGTGGAAGTGTAGCTAAGTTAGCACAGGAAGAGAAACAGAAGGGTGAACTAGACTCTTGCCCGGCAAACACACCCCACCCTGATAGTAAGGAGGCCCGGAATCTGCACAATCTCCCTCTGGTTGTCGGAGATATCCTTCCATGCTGGTATTCTACCTCTAAAGTAGGAGCAAGCAAATCCAGTGTACACCAAAAGTTCAATCTACTCTGTCATGCCAGCACCCACAGACACCTTTAAACCATGAAATTGCAGTGCCGATATCTGACCACCTTCCATTCTGAGTCATGTTCAGGACACACTATGTACTGTGTGTTACTGCATTTAGGGCAGCAATGAAGGTTCTCCGTCTCTGGCGGTGTTCAGGGCTTCCTTCATTGTGTCAATTTCACCGTCTCGGTTTTCACTCCTGTCAGTGACTCGAGTCCCCGGTGGAGACTCAGGAATAACGTCACACTTAAATGTAGAAGGAATCTTCATTGCTGTTCCCGTAACAGTTTTGTTTGACTGGTCAGCATCATTAGCCCTGAGCTGAACCTCCCGAACCTGGAGGACTGGTGGACAACTCTTAGTCTGGCCTCTACCCTTTGACCTGTTTGGCATGGATGACCCCACCAAGAGCCAAGGAATCAAGCCCTAACTCCAGCCAGCATAGCTCTCCGGAACATTGAAGCATACTAGCCTCCAAACCCTACCACAAGGTTGTGGTCCTTTTGGAGGATTTACTGTGTACAATGTCCATTATTTGATTTGTATGGCCTGCTATCAATTCCCTCCTGAGGGATTTTTATGAAATACCTTTTGGAAGACTAACATCTGCCAACAATCTCTTTTTCCACAATTATAATTATCTCATCAAAAATTTCAATCAGTTTAGTCAGGCCTGACTGAACCCTTAAAATTTCACTGCCATTTCTGCCTGATCAGCTGGGAATTTACCGGGAGTTCAGTCAATCTACCCATAATTATGGGCTGTTGTTCACATCCAGCTGCTTGCATAACTGACCATAACTCTCTGAATTCTCTCACTTTTTTTTAATTAGTGGGATGGCATGGGCAATTTTTCAGTCTCAATAAATTGTTCACAAAGCAAATGGACTTTGGAAGATTATGGTTGGGGCCTTTGCATTCTTCTCATGCTTTTCCTCTTGTATTCTGGGACTGAAGTCCTCTGCCTCAGCGGACGTGTCGCTCCACAATGATTTCCTTCACTGGAAATAACTGAAAATGTGTAGCTTGCATGGTTGACGGATAGGTTGAATTGTCTGGAACTTTGCCGCATTGGCTTTTAAATGGCATCAAGACGTAAACAGACATGTAGACCTCAATCCCATTTCTAAGCCAATTCAGGCAAAAGTTGCAGACGATGCAGAGAATTCGCCACATGACCAATCAGCGATGAGGCCACCTCCCTCTGTCACAACTTGGTTTCCATTAAGACGACCAAACAACTGATTGGTAAGAATAGAAAAGCCAAGTATTCGGAGAACACACGCCACAAGTGAAGAGTGCACTGCTGATGTCTCCTTGTGTTGTGACAAAACGGTTGCAAATGGATTGCCAAGATCAGAAAACAACTCAACCCAACTATTTTCTTTATTGCAGTAATTTGCTTGTACCTCAGTGAATTCCTGTCCCCAGCTCATCTTCTTGCAGTGCTTGGGTACCACTTTATCTTTACTTGAAATATTGACATAACTAAATTATTCAGATACCCTTCTCTCCAGCCCACTCCTCCTTTTCATTCGGCCACTGTACACCTACTCATGAAAGCAAACACCTAATCAGCCAATCACATGACAGCAACTCAATGCACGAAAGCATGCAGATGTGGTCAAGAGGTTCAGTTGTTGTTCAGACCACACATCAGAATGGGGAAGGAATGTGTATCTAAGTGACCCTGACGTGAAATGATTGCTAGTGCCAGATGCAAACTGCCGATCTCCTGGGATTTTCACGCACGGCAGTCTCTAGAGTTTGCAGAGAATGGTGCAAAAAGCAAAGAGGAGACATCCAGTGAGCAGCAGGTTCTGTGGGCGAAAATGCTTTGCTAATAAGAGAGGTCGGAAGCGAACGGGCAGACTGGTTCAAGCTGACAGGAATGCGATGGTGACTCAACCACTCATACTAAAGTGGTGTGCAGAAGAGCATCTCTGAACACACAACACGTCGAGCCTTGAAGTGGATGGGCTACAGCAGCAGAAGACCATGAACAGATACTCAATGGCCACTTTATTAAGTAGCTCCTTTATCGAATAATGTGGCCTCTGGGTGTATTGTTTTTCCTTTGGGCTGAACTCATTAACTATTGCAAATTTTTCTTAATCCCTTTTTGAAAACTCTTCCTGTCTGTTGCTGTTTCGTTCTCTCCCTGTTTCTACAATAGTGACAAATGATACCTTTCTTTGTGCTTTAGTGTGATACTGCCTGCTCCCTGTTAAGTTCTCCAAGCTGTTTTTTTAATGAAGGAGTCGACTTGATTTTTAGGGGCCAACACTGTATCTATAGTACAATACAACCACCGTAACCTGCTGAGAACAGTGCCCGGGATCTGAAGCCACCCCCACAATGCACAATTCAATGGGTCTTAGTGATCTGTGGGCTGGGGTGCAGAGTATCCCAACACTCTCACTCGCTTCTTTTCAAATCTCGTTCCCGCTATGCACAGTCCAGCGGCTCCTAGTGATTGCTATTGAAAGTCGTTAAAAAGCAACACACACAAAGTGCTGGAGGGACTCAGCAGGTCAGGCAGCATCTGTGGAAGTGAAGAAGCAGTTGACGTTTCGGGCCGAGACCCGTCTTCAGGACTGAGAAGAAAGGGGGAAGGCGCTGGAATGAAAAGGTGGGAGGAGGGAAAGGAGGGTAGCTGGAAGGTGATAGGTGAAGTTAAGTTGGTGGGAAAGGTCCGGGGATTTTTGGTAAAATCCAAAGGAATTGTCAGGGCTAACTTTCAGAATTTCCTTTCAGTTGACAGGAATTTCTTTAGCCGGGGGGAGGGGGGGGGGCAAATCTGTGGAATTAATTGCCACGAATGGCTGTGGAGACCAAGTCATTGAGTATATTTAAAGTGGAGGTTAATAGGATACAGGGAGAAGGCAGGAGAATGAGGTTGAGAGAGAAAATGGGCCAAATAACCTATTTCTGCTCCTATGTTTTTATAGTCTTAAGTATATTACGTACAGCAACAAATCATTCTTACATATGGCTTGGCAACTGACTGTCCTTTATTTTCTTTGACAACAAATCCTCCTCACGTCTCCTGTGACAGCAAGCCTCCTGAAAGCCTCCTTTACATCATCTATGGCAGACAATCTCTTTAATTATAAAGCCATAAAGTTATACAACACAGGAGCACACCCTACAACCCATACTCTTACATGTGTAATGAAAATTATTTTAATATGTTGCAAAGATTCAGAAAGTATCTACGACCAGAGGGCACAATCACAAAATAGAAGGAAGGCCCTTTAGACAGAAATGAAGAGGAATTTCTTTAGCCAGAGGGTGGTGAATCTGTGGAATTCTTTGATATGGAGGTCAAGTTATTGGGTATATCTAAAGTGGAAGTTGATAGGTTCTTGATTAGTAAAGGGGTCAAAGGTTATGGGGTAAAGGCATGAGAATGGAGTTGAGAGGGATAATAAATCAGCCATGATGGAATGGCAGAGCAGACTTGATGGACTGAATAGCCTAGTTCTGCACCCATTTCTTATTGTCTTATGACCTATACACAATCTTCACTTGTGCTGAGTCCATTATCCTTTGTTGTCGAGGAGATACTTTCCTAGTTGCACTCAACATTCATTCCATGTTGTGGCTGTGTATTATCTGTTGTGCAAAGACCTCTTTTTAATTGGGTGCTGGTTTTACCTGTCCTTGTCGATGCTAACTGGTATCACTTGGTCCTAAGCCCCATAGAGTGGGGAGATCCCAACCCAATGAGCCGTTTTTGTGCTTGAGAGTAGAAAGAGCCAGAAATGGGCCTCAGTAAGTCTTTAGCAAGGAAGGGAGTTTGACAGTTCCAGACAGCACAGTTGAGGCTGATATGAGCTGTAGGGAGTAAATGTGGCTAAACTTGGCACTGGTGAAACTGATAGACAGGGTAGTTAGAGAGGGTGGAAGAATTGGTGTCAATGATTCACAGAGTGAGGACTGTAAGTGAGACTTGCCAAATGGAAGCAACGGGTGAATTCCCCAACATTGAATAAAGACCCCATGTAGGCTCAAAGTACTGGGACAAACATAGAATGTTTTAGGAAAGCTACGTGTAAATATGACCCATTTTCTTCCCTCAACTGAAGAATCAGTGTTCCTCCGTGGTGAGCAACATCTTTAGAAGTACCAAATGGCGCTAGGGTACAGAATGTCCCCTGAGTGGGGACGTTAATATCCATCACCAAAAGTGACTTTGCAGTACCTCTCCTGACCAAACTGACCATGTTCTGAAGGAAGGGAAAAAATGGGAGTAACTTGGGACATCGGAGTTCGGAGTTCAGAGTTCAATTCCGACATCAATTGTAAGGAGTCTCTGTACATCAGCCCTGTAGAATTGGTGGGTTTCCTCCGGGTGCTCCAGTTTCCTCCCACAGTCTAAAGAAGGGTAATTTGTCATTGCAAATTGTCCCGTGATTAGATTAGGGTTAATTGGGGTTTGTCGAGTGTGGCTGGGGCATTGTGGCTCGAAGGGCCGGAAGGGCCTATTCAAAGATTCAAAGAACATTTATTATCAAAGTATGTATACAGTATACAACCCCGAGATTCATCTTCCTGCAGGCAGTCATGAAACAAAGATACACCGTGGAACCTGTTCAAAGAAAACATCAAACCCCCAACATGTGAAAAAGAACAAATCGTACAAATGGCAAAATGTGAGTGAATAACACACAGAATATTAAACATCTCAACATCAAACGGCCTAGGAGTGTTCGGTTTTGTTCAGTTCAGTTTAGTGCTGTGTCATGTATTGACTGCAGAGCCAGCACCACACTGAGACGACCCAATCAAATTGCAAAAACAACGAAAGAAAAGAGCAATCGGAAACTAGAAACACATGCAACATGAACCAGAGACTCCTCCAAAATGAGTCCAAAGCCACAGACACTAAACAACAAACCACAGTCTCCTCCAAAACAAGTCCAAAGCCCCAGACGCTAAACATCAAACCACAAAGTCCTCTGAAAAAGAGCCCCACAGCCACAGGCCGTGCCGATCAATATTTGCAGTGTGGACCCAAGCCTCTTATACCTGCCTCCAGTGGCAGCGAGGGAGATCCACAAAGTATTTTCCAAGTAAACTAAATAAATAAACTGCCAGACTGGGTCTACAGCAGGTTATGTGTGAACTGACACAAGGGATAAACTCATTTGACTGTAACTTTCCCCGACTGCCATACATCTAGCAGACAGTACCAGCAGAAGTAACCAAAGAACTTCAAGAGCCGAGAGGTAATGTTGCAGCTCTATAAAACCGTGGTTAAACCACACTTAGAATACTGTGTTCAGCTCTGATTGACTCATTATAGGAAGGATGTGGAAGCTTTAGAGAGGGTGCAGAGGAGATTTAACAGGATGCTGCCTGGATTAGAGAGCATGTGTTGTGAGAAAAATTTGAGTGAGCTGGGGCTTTTCTCTTTGTGGTGAAGGAGAACGAAAGGTAACCGGATAGAGGTGTACAAGATGATAAGATGCAGAGACTGAGTAAGCAACCAGAGAATGATTGTTACTCATTGATGCAGTATAAAAAACACAATAAACATAAAAACACAATAAAAACCCCAAAACACAATTATTATAAGAATAAAAACAATCCTATAAAATGCAGTGTACAAGTAACTGTTTGAATATAGCCATATATTCATAGGATTAGCTTGCATACATAGATTGATTATATTTACATAGTGACATTAGGTACAGAAGGTTTTGAACATAAGGTAACTCTGACAGGAAATGATAAAGTAACGAATTGACTCTTGGCAAGAGGAACTCTAGGTAGCAGCAGGGCATATGAAAACACAATAGGACATATCAAAGCAACTGCAAGACGAGAATATTACCTTACCTCACCTGTGGTATTACATCAGGAAAAATGGAAAGAGCATTGGATTCAACTTCTTAAGATAACCACCAAAGCAATGGTTTCCTTGGATGGATGGTGCTGTCCATGGTCCTGATCTGTGTGATTTCTAAACGACTCTAGATCCCCTTCTATCACGTCCCCATTGCTACCCCATTTTGTCCAGCCTTTTTGCTCTCCAACCTCTTTGCCCACCATTTATTTTCTCCCTACTTACTCAAATATTTAAAATTCTAACTTATTGAATAATAAATAAATGAAAATGTACATTCTGTCCACTTTATTAATGCTCATTAATGAAAATATTTAATCAGTCAATCATGTGGCAGCAACACAGTGCATAAAAGCTTGCAGACATGCTCGAGAGGTTTAGTTGTTGTCCAGAGCAAACATGAATGGGAAAGAAATGTGATCTTAATGACTTTGACGATGGATGATTGTTGGTGCCACACGGGGTGGTTTGAGTATCTCAGAAACTGCTGATCTCCTGGGATTTTCATGCACAATGTTCTCTAGAGTTCCAGACAATGGCTCGCAAAACAAAAAGGTACTTAATAAAGTTGCCACTGAGTGTATTATTCTAACATCTATTATTAGCCAGTAATTATGATTGAGTGAGATCAGCGCTGGGCTCGAGAACGGAGGTTCCCGAGTTCGATCCAGTGACAGACCTCCCCCATGCGCGCTCTCCATCCGTGCCGGGTTGATGTCGAGCTCGCAACTCGGCCTCGTAAAATAATACTGTGAAATGTCTGTGTGAGGAGTGTCGCCCCACACAGCCTTTCGAACTGCGCCTTGTAAGGCATGAAAATGCCCGACGCTGGCCTCTCAGGTCTGAGTCGATGTCGTCATCATCATCATCATCATCAATAAATAATTAATAATAGTTATCTATTATTATTCTATTTTTATTTATTTTATTTAGAGAGACAGTGCAGAGCAAGCCTTTCTGGCCCAATCAACTGCAGCACCCAACAACCCACCTATTTAACAGTAGCCTAATCACGGCACAACTTACAGTGACAATTAACCTACCCGGTACATCTTTAGACCGTGTGAGGAAACCACGCACTCACGGTAAAGATGGACACACTTCCTACAGGGAACGCCGGAGCTGAACTCTGAACTCTGATGCCCCGAGCTGTAATAGCGCTGCGCTAACCGCTACTCTACCGTGCCTTGTTTATTGTAGCTTGGCAGAACTAAACATTTTAACTGTGTTTCTCTCTCTACAGATGCTGCCTGCCTTTCTATGTGCTTCCAGCACCTCCTGATGTCCTTACAGCTCTACAGCACCTGTGGTAACTCTTGTGGAAGAGATGTGATTGTGGTTTGCAGTTTATAAAGATTATGGCTGAGGCCATTTTGCTGGTACCTGTCTCCGTTCTCTCCCTGTTACTGTTAATGCAAGTGGTGGCAGTTTTCACTTGCCGAATCAATAGCTGTGTTTGTGTCATCATGATCTTGTCTAACTGGAATGATGGTGACTCTTTGTGCACTGGGGTGTGGCCCTAATCCGGGTAAACCTTTGACGCCACCAGGCACCCCAGTCTGTACTAAACCATACTGTGTTGGACTTCACTTCTGAGGATGTGTAAACTGACCCATCCACGCGCAGACTGTGAGAGTGAACCCGTTTTACTACATCAGCTCTAGAGTGTCAAACTGATAATGTAGCAATCTGAGTAGGACGTCAGTAATTGTGACAATTGTGTAAACGTGTACCAATGATAGGATCCAGCACCGTAATAATTTGAGTACAATAGTGTGTAAGTACATCGGTCTGAGTGTGTAACTGGTTCAATGTACCCATCTGAAGGGCACTAATGCAAGAGTCTGATTGAAAAAACCTTTGAGCACAATTAAGTGTAATAATCTTGTCATTTACTTACTAAGAGCACACAAACGAGAGCGCAAAATTCCGTGGTACAATCACGATGTATCTGTGAGTGCACGTGATGCAACAATTCAGCAAACCGTGAGCGCGCCAGTTCTGAGAATTTAATCGGAACGAGACCGGTCAAAGGGTAGCCATCTTTTTGCATGAACGTAAAATCTGAAACTATCTCATGGACTGTACATCTGCATTAGAGTGTGAAAATCTGTGCAACATCAATGAGAGTGCATCAAAATAATGTAGCCAGAAACGGTTCCATAATGGTGGATCTCACTGCAGTGTGGGCATGGAATAATGGCAACAATTCATGACTGTGTTAATGAGAGTGTACACTTACAAGAATGTATCAAAATAATTGAGACACATTGAATGTATTAATCTGAGAAGTTACTATAGAGAATAAGCCATTTTAGGGGTGTACTGTCAAACCCTGAGCTACTGTGACACTCTAAAAGATTTCTTGTGAAAGCCAATGATAGGATCCAGTACTGTAATCATTTGAGTGCATTAGTGTGTAAGTGCAGCAGTTTGCGTGTCCAAATGAGTTGATGAACTAATCTGATGGGCACTAATACAAGAGTCTGATTGCATAAACCTTTGAGCACGATTAAATGTAGTAATCTGTCTGCTTCTGTCTGGCAGACAGTACCGTAGCATTAAAGCCGGGACCGACAGCTTCTTTCTCCAAGCCATTAGATTTATAAGTTCACACGTCTGTACATTGTGGCGGAGTCATAACGCAAAGATTTTTACTTCCTCACGTTGTGGAATGGATGTGAGATTTCAAATAAGTTCAAATAATCACTAAGAGCAGACAAATGAGAGAGCAAAAATTCAGAAACGATCGTGATGTATCGGTAACACCACGTTGTACGAGAGTTCAGCAAACCGCGGGTGCACCGGTTCTGAGAGTTTAATCCGAACGAGACCAATCACAGAGCAGCTGTTTTTTTTTGGTGTGAATGTAAAATCTGAAATTATCTGGAGGACAGTACACTGCATTAGAGTGTGCAAATCTGAGCAACATCAATGAGAGTGCATCAAAATAATAATGTAACCAGAAACTCTTCCATAGTGGCAGATTGCTCTGCAGTGTGGGCATGGAATAATGGCAACAATTTGTGAGTGTGTTCATGAGAATGCATACTTATAAAGATATATCTAAATGACTGGGACACATTGAATGTAATAATCTGAAGTTACCATTGAGACTAAGCCATTTTAAGCAGGTACTGTTGAACTCCAACGCATTGTGACGCTCTAAGAGATTTCTCGTTAACAAGTACCAATAATAGGATCTGGCACTGTAATATATCCAGGACCTCTCTGCTAATATGGCCATGCAATTATGGCAACAGCTTGTGTGTGTGTGTGTGCGTGTATGTCAGTGAGCGTGTCTAAGAACTTACCATTGAAATTAAGCCATTTTAGGGGTGTGCTGTTGAAGGGTGCCCCGGTAGGTATGATCGAATGTGAAAGTGCATTTACCAAGGGCCTGCAGTTGTCTGAGTCATTGTTGAATCATCTGAGAGGGATATCAAGGTACCACATTGAGAGTGCTCAGTCTGTGACTGCTACAACTTGTGAATGTGCCTTTAAGAGTGACCGATTGGAGTAAGAGAATACCATTCCAAAACTCCACCTTCCTGACTGCTTACCACTCCAACAATGCATCATTGAACGTGTTCCTATAAAAATATACTGACCTGAATTTAAAAGCAGTACAAAGAGAGCATCCGAAACAGGTCATGTACCATTGAGACCTCAGTGTGGGGAATCACGAAATTGGGCTCTATATTCAAAATAAGTGTACCAATTTGATTTATGATATTGTGGTCTGAGAGGTCACCAATTGGTGCAAGTGATCTGTGAACGTACCAATGAAATTGAGGCATTAGGAATGCAACATCTGCGATTCAACCAATAAAAGTGCACCCAATGGCAATGTAGCGTTTCAGAGGAGGCTAATGGGAACGAGGCAATCAGCGGATACGTTAGACGAACACTCTGCAGCAATAGAGAGTGATCACTAGTCTGAGGATATGCTGAAATTGCGACCTGTGTGGATGTACATCAATAAGAATGTCTAATTTTCTGAAAGTATTAGGAATACACTAATCCAGTCATGCTGCTGTGGAGGCTGCAGTAGGAAGTGTGCTAGTCCCAAACCAAAAGTTTGCAAAATGTTTCAATTTCTGGATTTAACAAGGAGACGATATTAATCTGGTAATATGAGAGGGTGCCAATCTCATGCCCCACCAGGTCTGAGAATGGGTCTGTTCCTGAATGTGACATTTCACTAGTGTGAACAGAGATCTCCAAACCAGCATCAAATTGATTAATTCTGAAACAGACCCACGGAATGCAGTGATCTGGAAGTGAAGAGTTCAGTGATGTTGGATTATGTCAGTGAGGCGTGCATCACTAATACATTTAACTGGGGAAATCCAGGTTCATGAGCAGTTATTACCCATTAACCATCAGGCTCTTGAACTGCCTTGGTGGGATCATAGCTGGACTGTTGTGTGTAGCCTGTTTAGCCAAATGTTGAGTGAATGGACAAGTACATTACAAATAAGTGATTTCTGAGATACTCAAACCACAAAGCATAACGTAAACATGTGTAAAGTCATTCACATCTGCTCTCCTTATCTCCAAGACCTCCATGCTCTGTTCTTGCACCTCAGGAAGGAGGTGCAGAAGCCTCTCAATACCCTCATCACCAGGTTCACAAACAATTATTGCCCCTCAACCATCGGGTTCTTGAACCAGAGGGGATAACTTCACTCAACTTTAGTCGACCCATCACTGAATTGTTCCCACAATGTATGGAATCAGTTTCAGGGACTCTTCATCTCATGATCTCGATATTTATTGCTCATTATTTATTATTATTATTATTACTACTACTTTTTTTGTTGTTTTTTGTATTTGCACAGTTTGTAGTCTTTTGCACATTGGTTGATTGTCCATCCTGTTGGGTGCGGTCTTTCATTGATTCTACTGTGTTTCTTGTATTTACTGTGAATGCCCACAAGACAATGAATCTCAGGGCGACATGCGTGTATTTGATAATAAGTTTACTTTGAGCTTTGAACATTGAGGATTGAGTCAGTCTGAGACTGCGTACCAGAGGGTATCAATCCAGTGGTGCCCAGAGGTACGCACTACTCCGAGACTGTACGATTGAGAGTGAGCTGGTCCGAGTGTAAGAGTGTTCCAATGGGAGAATGCCCCAATGAGCTGGCAATCACTCCCTCATCCCCAATGTGTCAACTTGAATGGAAAGGGTTTGATCTGTACAAATGAAAGGATTCAGTCTATGATTGATCCAATGAAAGAGGGGAAAATGGAAGGTGTACCAATGAAAATCCAGTGAATGCGTTGAGTATTGTGTTGAACATTATGGGCATGCGATATTGGTGCCAGAATGCGTGGCGACACTTGGAGCACTTCCTCGTGCATATTGGTTACTAATGCAAGCGACACATTTCACTGTATGTTTCGATGTACTTGTGTTAAATAAATCTGAATACGACTCCAATACACACTGTGTTATATTTAAGAACATAGCATTAAGTAAATAGCAATTTATTAGTATAATACCTGAGACTGGGCGCCATGGCAATGGGTAGCTTGGGGCGTCGGAGTTCGGAATTCAACTCCAGAGTCATCTGTAAGGAGTCGAACGTCCTCCCCGTAGATTGCATGGGTTTTCTTCGGCTGCTGCAGTTTCCTCTCCCAGTCCAAAGACGTAGCGGTTAGGAGGTTAATTGGTCATTGTAAATTGTCGCGTGCAACAGTGAAGGGAGTGTAAGATATTACTAGCAAAATATACAGTAAATGCTACAATATGTAAAACCTATAATATAAGAGGGCATCAAAGTGGCAGTAGAGCACTCTCGGCAATAGACGCTCTTGGTTTTCTGAAAACATACAAATTTTAGAATGCCAGGGCATTAGACGTTACAAGGATTTTATTTCTCGTGCCACATTAGTGGCTCTCTGTGTGACCATTAACATTTGTCGCATTTTGTTGTGTATTCGTCTTGGCGGCATGGTTTGTTGCGTTTTTGGTTTTGTAGCCTGTGTGGTTGCATTTGTTTCTAAATCTCTTATTGATTTCATCTCAATTTTAGTTGTCATTTATAGTGCTACAGTAGCATCGCGGTTAGTCAGGGCGTCGGAGTTTGGTGTTCAATTCCCAGACATCCCATCCTGCAAAAACTCATTTTAGGGAGGTAGCACCCCCGCCCCCTGCAACCCCATATCCCCACCCCTCCACCCCGGTCAACCTCCAAGGGTGTATGTAATACTTTGTTTAGTGATTTTGTCTAATCTGTAAACCAAGTTGGATATATGCAGAAAATGTGACATTAAATTATGTGCTTGATGGAGTCGTTTTTTTTTATTCTGTTACAACTTTAAGCAAGTCTACAGGGAGTTTGGCCTCATCATGTAGGACATCAATAGAGTAGCTCCTTAGCAGCTAGCCAGCTAGTTTAAATAACGTTAGCTATGCTAATGAATGAATGTTACCTGTTCAATTCACCTCGACATATCTTTTACATTTTAACCCACCATGGGCAGTAGAAAAGTCACTGTTGCAAACAGTGCAGCGAGCAACACTGTCATTATTTTTGAGGTCGACTGTAAAGCCCGCCCACAGAGAAAACTGACAGGTCCACTTAGCATGAAGAGAGACCAATCAGGATGCTCGCTCTCGCTCTCCCTCTCAAAAAAAATTGATTTCCGGGATATTGTATATAATTTCTGGGTGTCAGGGAGCCGTTATCAATGTGCGGGAGACTCCTGGAACTTCAAGGAGAAGTGGGATGTCTGAATTCCAACAGCGTCTGCAGGGAGTTGGTGCGTCTTCCCCATAGGATGTGTGGGTTTCCTTCGGGTGCTCCGGTTTCCTCCCACAGGGCCAGAGATGTGCCAGTTAGAAGGTTAGTTGGTCATTGTAAATAGTCCCGTGTTTGCTGGGTGGTGTGAGGCTCGAAGGGCCTATTGTGTGCTGCCTGTAAGGAGTTTGTACGTTCTCCCCGTGACTGCATGGGTTTCCTCGGGTGCCCCGGTTTCCTCCCTCAGTCCAAAGACCTACTGCTTGGTGGGTTAATTGGCCATTGTAAATTGTTCCACGATTAGGCTAGACTTAAATCGGGGGGTTGCTGGAGGGCCTGTTCCCACTGTATCACTAAATAAAAATAAAAAATATAATCATAAATAGTATTTTTAGTGTTTTTTTCTATCTCACTCAACACATTGGATGATGTCTTATTAACTAACCCTAATATGTAGCAACAAAGAAGCAATATTCTGGTGCAACAAAAATGTGTGCGTATGGAAGGATGAAATCTAAGACCAAATGATGGGACAAACGTCCTGAGGAGCTGTGATGCGAAACTGAGTGAGGGGTAACCAAACTCACTGAAGCATTCCGGAACACGGTTCAGCATGCTGTGCTAAGTTTACGGTATGGCGGAACTCGCTTGCCTTGCTGAGCCCTGCACAGCAACGAGGAGGGAAGAAGAACTTGTCTGCACACCCCCTCCCAGAAGAAGTATAATTGAGAGCAAACACAACCACTCCGCACCAAAATGTGTCACAACCGGTGTTGGGGATGGTTAGCGCTCCGCAGTAGACTCAGGGACCCGCCGGCGTCTCTTTAGATAAGTATTGTGTTGCTTAGGTTCCCTTGAATGCTGAATAAACTGATCAGTGCTTTAAAGTTATTGTGCATTCTCTTAGTCCTGTCTTCGCTGGGCCCGAATTGAACATAACAGTGTGACGCACCAGTGTGTTTCTGTAATGATGAGAGTGCGTCAATCAGGATTGATAAGAGCTACAGAAAGTTGTAAAGTTAGTCAGCTCCATCTTGGGTACTAGCCTCCATGGTGTCCAAGACGTCTTCAAGGAGCGGTGTCTCAGAAAGGCGGCGTCCATCATTAAGGACCCCCACCACCCAGGACGTGCCTTGTTCTCATTGTTACCATCAGGGAGGAGGTACTGGAGCCTGAAGGCACACTCTCAGTGATTCAGGAACAGCTTCTTCCCCTTTGCTATCAGATTTCTGAATGGACATTGAACCCACGAACATTACCTCACTTTTATTATTTCTGTTTTTGCACTATTTTTACTCGAACTATTTTATATATATATACTTATTGTAATTGATTTACTTACTTATTGTTTTCTCTATATGATCATGTATTACATTGTATTGTTGCCTCTAAGTTAACAAATTTCATGACATACACTGATGATATTAAATCTGATTCTGCTATCAGGGTATTTGGTGGATGTTATGGGTACACCCATATGGTAGTGTAATAGTCACGTAACAAAACTGCGCACTAATAAGGTGCTTTATTAGGTGAGCATAGCAGTGGCGCACGGCTGTAATGGTGTAATGCTAGTGTACAAATGGTTCTGCAATATGGGTGATATAGAGTGTAAAATGAGACTGTAATGTTACAGTGGTGCAATAATAGCATAAAAATCAGGGTGCACCAAGTGATGGTGTAATAGTGGAGTGAAACAAACGTGTGTATCTGTGTGGTGTATAGCATTGTGTAAACCAATGTGCAGACAGTTACACGATGGTGTTGCAATAATGGTGATACCGCAGAGGTCAACAGTGGCCAACGCTCCATTGGGAGCTGAGGGCCTAGGAAGAGGACTGATACCGAGACAAAGACATGCCCTGTTCTCATTGCTACCATCAGGAAGGAGGTACAGAAGCCTGAAAGCACGCACTAATTCAGGACTAATTTCTGCCCCTCTGCCATCAGATTTTTGAATGGACATCGAACCCATGAATACTTACTCACTAATTTTTTTTATTTCCTATTTTTTGCACTGCTCATTCAATTTAACTATTTAATATCCTTGCTGTAATTCACAGTATTCTGCTTCTCTATATTTATCATGTATTGTACTGTTGCCGCAAAGTTAACAAATTTCACAACATATGCCGGTGATATTAAACCTGCTTCTGATGCTGCACTTGATAACGAATAACGTGACAATAACAGAGCACGTATAGGATGAGCGTAGTGATGGGAGTACAGCTTCAGGATGGCTTATGAAATACGTGTGACGCTGAAGGGGTGCAGATGTATTTGTGGGTTGGAGGGCCTGCACTCTGCTGCGATGTGCTGTGTTCTGTTGCCGATCTGTGAAGAAGTGGTGCAGCAGGGGCTAGCAACGGTCTAAGGCCATCGATGAGCTGCTTCAATCTGTGAAAGTGTTAATGAAATAGCACCAGTGTCAGATATTGCTATTGGCTGTAACTCAACCGAGCAGTTTAATGCGCTGTAGAAATGGAAGTACACCATTTTAGGAACAGCATCTTCCCCTCTGCCAACAAATTTGTGAACAGCCCATCAACCCTCACTTTTTGCACTACTTTAGTTATATTTTTTATATATTTCTTATCGTAACTTGTAGTTTTTTTTTGTGTTGCACTGTGCTGAAAAGTGGAAATTTCACGACGTATGTCAGTGATAATCAACCCGGTTCTGATTGTAAATGGCCGTCTCTGAGAGTGCCGACAAATCAGGAAAGGAGTGGCAGTTCGACAGCGCTCCAATCGGGCAGTGTGGTGATCGGCAAACCAGTACCTGTCAGGATGCTAAGTGGGAGAGAGTGTTGTAAAGAATGCACTGAACTGGCAAAATGCTGGAGGAACTCAGCAGGCCAGGCGGCCTCTATGGAAATAAATAAACTGTTGGCGTTTCAGACCGAGGCCCTTCTTCAGGACTGGAAAGGAAGGGGGAAGACCCCAGAATAAAAAAAAGTGAGGGGAGAGGAAGGAGGATAGATAGAAAGTGTTGGGTGAAGTCAGGTGAGTGGGAAAGGTAAAGGGCTGGAGAGGAAGGAATCTAATAGGAGAGGAGAGCGGGCCACAGGAAAAAAGGAAGAAGGGGGGACACCAGGGCGAGTTGAGAGGCAGGGCGAGACGAGGTAACAGGCCCGAGTAGGGAATAGAAGAAGGAGGAAGAGGGAGGGATATTTTTTACCAGAAGGAGAAATCAGTGTTCATGCAATCAGTTTGGAGGCTACCCAGACAGAATATGAGGTCAGAAGCACGCGAAAATCTGCAAACGCTGGATATCCAAAGTGACACACACACAAAATGCTGGAGGAGCTCAGCAGGCCAGGCAGCATCTATGGAAAAGAGTAAACAGTCGACGCTTCAGGCCGAGACCCTTCATCAGGACCCGGAATATGAGGTGTTGCTCCTCCATCCTGAGAGTGGCCTCCTCATGGCAGAAGAGGAGGAATGGGAATTAAAATGGTTGGCCACTGGGAAACTCCGCTTTTGCTGGATGGAGCAGAGGTGCTCAACAAAATGTTCCCCCAATTTACAACAGGTTTCACCAGTGCAGAGGAGGCTGCTTTGGGAGCGTCAGATGCAATAGATGACCCCTAGAGATTTAGAGGTGAAATGTTGCCTTACCTGGAATGACATTGATAAGAATTAATCAGTTGTAATGTGTACCAATACACAACTGCATCATTGTGGACTTACATGTTAACTTACGGAATACGCGTGGCCATTGGGTGCCACAGTAGTGTAGTGGTTAGTGCGACAGCTCAGGGTGCTCGAGTTTAGAGTTCAGTTCCGGTGCCCTCTGAAAGGAGTCTCTGTACATTCTTTCTGTGGACTTTCCTCGGTGCTCCAGTTTCCTGCCACAGTCCAAAGATGTACCGGGTAGATTAATTGGCCATTGTAAATTGTCCCGTGTTTAAGTTAGGGTTAAATCTGGGGTTGAAGGGGTGGCAAGGCTCAAAGGGCCATAGGGGCCTATTCCACACTGTATCTCTAAGTAAAATACCAATAAATAAGCTCTAGTATGCCACGATGTTAATAAAAATAGACAAGTATGATGTAAGAAATGTAATGACGCAGCTGTATAAAACTCTGGTTAGGCCACACTTGGAGTATTGTGTCCAGTTCTGGTCGCCTCACTATAGGAAGGATGTGGAAGCATTGGAAAGGGTACAGAGGAGATTTACCAGGATGCTGCCTGGTTTAGAGAGTATGCATTATGATCAGAGATTAAGGGAGCTAGGGCTTTACTCTTTGGAGAGGAGGAGGATGAGAGGAGACATGATAGAGGTGTACAAGATAATAAGAGGAATAGATAGAGTGGATAGCCAGCGCCTCTTCCCCAGGGCACCACTGCTCAATACAAGAGGACATGGCTTTAATGTAAGGGGTGGGAAGTTCAAGGGGGATATTAGAGGAAGGTTTTTTACTCAGAGAGTGGTTGGTGCGTGGAATGCACTGCCTGAGTCAGTGGTGGAGGCAGATACACTAGTGAAGTTTAAGAGACTACTAGACAGGTATATGGAGGAATTTAAGGTGGGGGGTTATATGGGAGGCAGGGTTTGAGGGTCGGTACAACGTTGTGGGCCAAAGGGCCTGTACTGTGCTGTACTATTCTATGTTCTATATTCAAGTCTATGATTTTCCAGATAGATGCACAACTCTGAATGTCTGTCAGAGAGACAGTGCCAGTCTCCTGGTGGGAAATGAGTGTACATCAAAGACACTGCACCAGTCTGAGAGAGTGTGTGTGTACACTCTGAATGCAGCCATCCGAGCCATTCAGATCGAAGAAAGAGCCATTCAGGATGTGTGTGTACTAGACAACAGCATTGTAAAACTGCACCATTCTGAAAGGGGACCGATCAGTGAATTCCAGTTGATTACATCATCAGGGGCAGTCGCTTACTTGGGACAGCTCTGACAAAAGAGAAAACTCGTCGAGGAAATAGCCGGAATTCCCTTAATTTATGTGGGACCCTATGCTGCTTCATTGGGACAAGACACTGTTGATGAACAGGTTCCAACTAATGTTAGTCATGTGCACCTGTGTGGCCATTTTAGACAATACACTGCGCTTGGAGTGAACAATTTTAAATAGCATGTGTCTGTGTTCAAAAAGCAGTGTGACTTTTGTCTCTGATAGTTGGCGAGAAATAAGCAGTAACTCAATTTCGAACTGTTTTGCTCACCACGGTTTCAAGTATTCAGGCTTGGAGAAGCCAGGAACAGTCGGGAGTGAAACCGAAACGATTTAACTGTTTCAACCAGTTAGGAACTACAAAGAATTCGAAGGTATCAGCAATCATATTGAATGTGACAATGAAAATGAAGACTTGGAGGATGCAAACGTCAAATGCTTTGTTTGAAGGCAGTCCACTAGGTGTCTGTGCTGACCTTGTTCATTTACAGTCAATCAAGAGAAGATGGCAGTGTACACCAAATGAATTCCTCCATTGAGAACTAATCCATAGGTTTTATAGTCCTGTATTGGTACAGTATTGGTAGTATTGGTTATATAGTATTAGCAGCATTCTAATTTCTTCTGTATCTCACTTAAGTACACAATTTGTTACTCAATTAAATGGTAGTTTGTCTTTTTTTTTAAAAAATACTTTTAGTCTATATCCATGAAACCAGCTAATTGGGGCAGCTGCTTAATTGGGCCAAAATGCACTAGTCCCAATGTGTCCCAATTAAGAGCAATACACTATATTCCAATCTATGAGTGTACAGGTACAGCAGTTTGAGAGTGTACCAGACCAGAATGGGTGAGAAGACACCAAACCTGTGCGTGTACCTCGAGGGGAATGCCCCAACAGTACAGTACGAATGAGCATGCACCATCTCAGATGTCCCCATTCAGGAAGGAGATTACATTTGGAGTTTGCCATTTGAACAAGCTGAGACAACTTCCGTAAGAGTACAGCCATTGGTAATGGGTGTGCACCCACCTGACAGCTCAGAAAATGTTAAACTGTCGCAGCCCAGTAGAACGTACCACGCAGTTCCAGTCAGTGTGTAAAGGATGGAAGTGAACTCAGTGGAAACACCACACTCTGGCCAAGTAACGAACTGCAAATGCTGCAGGTCAGAGAGAAGACCAATGGAGGGGCTTCACGTGGAGTTTAGCCAATGGGCCTGTGTAACAGTGAGTCTTCTGATGATAGTGCTTCATACTAGTAATGTCTGACAAGTGTGGGATATTTTGAGTGTGTCCATGTGTGCACCAATTGAAGAATAAGCCAGCAAACCTACATAAAGCTGATGCTGTACAATGGAACCTGCAATTCCATACAAAGATATGAACAAATTAGGAGCCGTTCAAGACTCTTCAGCCCTTCAATATGTCTGATCTGTTGTAACCACAATTCTGCTTTCCCCTTGACCTGCAGTAGTCTTTCATCTCCTTGCCTAGAGAAAGGTAAGCTTTATTTGTCATAGATGTTGAAACGTTGCAGGCAGCATCCATCATCCAGGACCCTCACCACTAGGTCATGCGCTGTTCTCACTGCTGCCATCAGGAACAAGGTACAGGAGCCACAAGGTTCAGGAACAGTTACTACCCCTCAACCATCAGGCTCTTGAACAAGAGGTGATAACTTCACTCGCCCCGTCACTGAACTGTTCCCACAACCTCTGGACTCACTTTCAAAGCCTCGTCATGTCATGTTCTCAACATTTATTTATTTATTATCACTATTATTACTTTTTCTTAAAATTTATTTTTGTATTTGCAGTTTTGCGCTGATGCTTTTTTGCTGGTGGGGTTGGGGGGGTCGTTGCTTTGCTGTTGTTTGTGCGTGGGAGGGGGGAGTTGCGGGGGTGCTTTGGGGTTCTAGCATTTATCCGCCATTTATCCTTTGGGGCACTCCTCTGTCTTCATGGATGTTTGCGAAAGGAAAGAATTTCAGGATGTATATTGTATACATTCCTCTGACATTAAGTGTGCCTATTGAAGCCTATTGTTGTCTTTTGCACACGAGTTGTCCGCCCCGTTGTTGCGGTCTTTCATTGATTCTGTTGTATTTCCTGTATTTACTGTGTACGCCCACTAGACAATGAATCTCAGGGTTGTATATGGTCACATATATGTACTTAGATAATAAATTCAGGTTGCACTTTTAACATCAAAACTTACAGTGAAATACATCGTTTGCATTAAATCAAATTAACGAGGATTGTACTGCCAGCCCGTAAGCATCAACACACTCCTGGTGCCAAACTAACATACCCACAACTCACTAACCCTAACCTGTACGTCATTGGAATGTGGGAGGAAACCGAATTACTTGGAGGAGACCAACGCGGTCTCGGGCAGAATGTGCAATCTTACAGACAGTGGCAGGAATTGAACCCCAATCCTACAACTGGCGCACCGTAAAGCATTGCGCTCACCACCACACTACAGTGCCACCCCTGCTTTTCATGAACATCTCTTCCTCTCGCCTGAAAAAAAAATTCAAAAACTCTAACCCTCAGGGGGGAGTGGAAACAGGAGTCCAAAGGTGCGTAACCCTCCGAGAGAAAAAAAAATATGTTGCCTCTGGTTCAAAGAAGCAAGTCCTCAGTTTTAAACAATGATCCCAAGATGTAGGTTCTCCAGAGAAAGCAAATAACCTCTCCATATCCATTAAGAGCTTCAAGATGTTACTTGGTTCAATCAAGATTGCCCCGCCCCCACCAAACTTCGCCTCTTCTACGTTCCATTGTGTATCCTCTTCCTATTACTGAGAAATCCAACAGAATTTTGTTACTTATGTCTAAGGGGTTGAATACAAAAATAGGGGAGTGGTTTTACAGTTATATGGAACATTGGTGAGACCACAGCAGTACAATGTTGTCCTTGTTGAAGGAAGCTCTTTGAGAAAGGGCAGGAAATGATTCGGTTGTGTTCTGCTGAGGTGTCTTGATACTTTTGTTAATAAATTTACTTACTTAGAATTACAGGATGGAGTGAACCTTTCTGGCCAACATTCCCTCTAAATTTCAATGACCAGTTTGTGAAACAATCTTGTGCTGTGCAATTTTTTGCCCAGTGACAACAACATGTGCGCACTGAATAATTTCTTCAATAAAAACAGTATAAATAAGCCAGTTCTAAAACCTGCAGACAAGTCACCACAAACTCCATGTTGCCAACACCATCCGCATCAGAAACCAGAAAAGGAAATGTGATTGTGTATGATTGTGAAATATAATTAAAATGCCAGTGGGGTAGATGGTGACAACCTTTAGTGCGCAGTTTAAATTCCTTTGTGTGCCCGTGCTTCTGACTCTTTGAACCGTGTCACCCAGCAACTCCCGAGACTAATCATGGGACAATTTACAATGACCAATTTACTTACCAAAGACGGTATGTCTTTTGACTATGGGAGGAAGCCAGAGCACCTGGAGAAATTCCTCGCATTCCACTCAGGAATTGTCCACACACAGGCATCACTGTGAAACTCTCACACACTCACATCACTGTGAAACTCTCCACACACAGGCATCACTGTGAAACTCTCACACACTGACATCACTGTGAAACTCTCACACGCTCACATCACTGTGAAACTCTCACACACTCACATCACTGTGAAACTCTCCACACATTAACATCACTGTGAAACTCTCAAACACTCACATCACTGTGAAACTCTCACACACAGACATCACTGTGAAACTCTCACACGCTCACATCACTGTGAAACACTCACACGCTCACATCACTGTGAAACTCTCACATACTCACATCACTGTGAAACTCTCCACACACAGGCATCACTGTGAAACTCTCACACACAGACATCACTGTGAAACTCTCACACAGACATCACTGTGAAACTCTCACACACTCACATCACTGTGAAACTCTCACACACAGACATCACTGTGAAACTCTCACACACATCACTGTGAAACTCTCACACACAGACATCACTGTGAAACTCTCACACACAGACATCACTGTGAAACTCTCACACAGACATCACTGTGAAACTCTCACACACTCACATCACTGTGAAACTCTCACACACAGACATCACTGTGAAACTCTCACACACTCACATCACTGTGAAACTCTCACACACACTCACAAGATTGTGAAACTCTCACACACTCACATCACTGTGAAACTCTCACACGCTCACATCACTGTGAAACTCTCACACACAGACATCACAGTGAAACTCTCACACACTCACATCACTGTGAAACTCTCACACACACTCACAAGATTGTGAAACTCTCACACACTCACATCACTGTGAAACTCTCACACGCTCACATCACTGTGAAACTCTCACATGCTCACATCACTGGGAAACTCTCCACACACAGGCATCACTGTGAAACTCTCACACACTCACATCACTGTGAAACTCTCACACACAGACATCACTATGAAACTCTCACACACTCATCACTGTGAAACTCTCACACACACTCACAAGACTGTGAAACTCTCACACACTCACATCACTGTGAAACTCTCACACACTCACATCACTGTGAATCTCTCACACACAGACATCACTGTGAAACTCTCACACAGACATCACTGTGAAACTCTCACACACTCACATCACTGTGAAACTCTCACACACACATCACTGTGAAACTCTCACACACAGACATCACTGTGAAAATCTCACACACTCACATCACTGTGAAACTCACACACTCACATCACTGTGAAACTCTCCACACACTCACATCACTGTGAAACTCTCCACACACTCACATCACTGTGAAAATCTCACACACTCACATCACTGTGAAACTCACACACTCACATCACTGTGAAACTCTCCACACACTCACATCACTGTGAAACTCTCACACACTCACATCACTGTGAAACTCTCACACGCTGACATCACTGTGAAACTCTCCACACACTCACGTTACTGTAAAACTCTCCACACACTCACATCACTGTGAAACTCTCACACGCAGACATCACTGTGAAACTCACACACAGACATCACTGTGAAACTCTCACACAGACATCACTGTGAAACTCTCACACACAGACATCACTGTGAAACTCTCACACGCAGACATCACTGTGAAACTCTCACACACACAGACATCACTGTGAAATTCTCACACAGACATCACTGTGAAACTCTCACACACTTACATCACTGTGAAACTCACACACAGGCATCACTGTGAAACTCTCACACACTCACATCACTGTGAAACTCACACACAGACATCACTGTGAAACTCTCACACTCTCACATCACTGTGAAACTCTCACACACAGACATCACTGTGAAACTCTCACACGGACATCACTGTGAAACTCTCACACACAGACATCACTGTGAAACTCACACACTCACATCACTGTGAAACTCTCACACGTACTCACAAGACTGCAACTCTCACACACAGACATCACTGTGAAACTCTCACACACAGGCATCACTGTGAAAATCTCACACACTCACATCACTGTGAAACTCTCCACACACTCACATCACTGTGAAACTGTCACACACTCACATCACTGTGAAACTCTCACACGCAGACATCGCTGTGAAACTCACACACAGACATCACTGTGAAACTCTCACACAGACATCACTGTGAAACTCTCACACACTCACATCACTGTGAAACTCTCACACAGACATCACTGTGAAACTCTCACATGCAGACATCACTGTGAAACTCTCACACACACAGACATCACTGTGAAACTCTCACACAGACATCACTGTGAAACTCTCACACACTTACATCACTGTGAAACTCACACACAGTCATCACTGTGAAACTCTCAGACACTCACATCACTGTGAAACTCTCAGACACAGACATCACTGTGAAACTCTCATACAGCGACATCACTGTGAAACTCTCACACAGATATCACTGTGAAACTCTCACACACAGACATCACTGTGAAATTCTCACACACAGGCATCACTGTGAAACTCTCACACACTCACATCACTGTGAAACTCTCACACACTCACAACACTGTGAAACTCTCACACACTCACATCACTGTGAAACTCTCACACGCTGACATCACTGTGAAACTCTCCACACACTCACATCACTGTGAAACTCTCACACACAGACATCACTGTGAAACTCTCCACACACTCACATCACTGTGAAACTCTCACACACAGATATCACTGTGAAACTCTCACACGCAGACATCACTGTGAAACTCTCACACAGACATCACTGTGAAACTCTCGCACGCAGACATCACTGTGAAACTCTCACATGCAGACATCACTGTGAAACTCTCACGCAGACATCACTGTGAAACTCTCACACACAGACATCACTGTGAAACTCTCACACACTCACATCACTGTGAAACTGTCACACACTCACATCACTGTGAAACTCTCACACGCAGACATCGCTGTGAAACTCACACACAGACATCACTGTGAAACTCTCACACAGACATCACTGTGAAACTCTCACACACTCACATCACTGTGAAACTCTCACACAGACATCACTGTGAAACTCTCACATGCAGACATCACTGTGAAACTCTCACACACACAGACATCACTGTGAAACTCTCACACAGACATCACTGTGAAACTCTCACACACTTACATCACTGTGAAACTCACACACAGTCATCACTGTGAAACTCTCACACACTCACATCACTGTGAAACTCCCACACACAGACATCACTGTGAAACTCTCACACACTCACATCACTGTGAAACTCACACGCAGACATCACTGTGAAACTCTCTCACTGACATCATTGTGAAACTCTCACACACAGACATCACTGTGAAACTCTCACAGACAGACATCACTGTGAAACTCTCACAGACAGACATCACTGTGAAATTCTCAGACACTCACATCACTGTGAAACTCTCAGACACAGACATCACTGTGAAACTCTCATACAGCGACATCACTGTGAAACTCTCACACAGATATCACTGTGAAACTCTCACACACAGACATCACTGTGAAATTCTCACACACAGGCATCACTGTGAAACTCTCACACACTCACATCACTGTGAAACTCTCACACACTCACAACACTGTGAAACTCTCACACACTCACATCACTGTGAAACTCTCACACGCTGACATCACTGTGAAACTCTCCACACACTCACATCACTGTGAAACTCTCACACACAGACATCACTGTGAAACTCTCCACACACTCACATCACTGTGAAACTCTCACACACAGATATCACTGTGAAACTCTCACACGCAGACATCACTGTGAAACTCTCACACAGACATCACTGTGAAACTCTCGCACGCAGACATCACTGTGAAACTCTCACATGCAGACATCACTGTGAAACTCTCACGCAGACATCACTGTGAAACTCTCACACACAGACATCACTGTGAAACTCTCACACACTCACATCACTGTGAAACTCTCACACGGACATCACTGTGAAACTCACACGCAGACATCACTGTGAAACTCACACGCAATCACATCACTGTGAAACTCTCACACAGACATCACTGTGAAACTCTCACACACAGACATCACTGTGAAACTCTCACACAGACATCACTGTGAAACTCTCACATGCGTAAATCACTGTGAAACTCTCCACACACTCCCATCACTGTGAAACTCTCACACGCTGACATCACTGTGAAACTCTCACACACAGACATCACTGTGAAACTCTCACACAGACATCACTGTGAAACTCTCGCACGCAGACATCACTGTGAAACTCTCACACGCAGACATCACTGTGAAACTCCCACGCAGACATCACTGTGAAACTCTCACGCAGACATCACTGTGAAACTCTCACACACAGACATCACTGTGAAACTCTCACACACTCACATCACTGTGAAACTCTCACACAGACATCACTGTGAAACTCTCACACACGCACATCACTGTGAAACTCACACGCAGACATCACTGTGAAACTCACACGCACTCACATCACTGTGAAACTCTCACACAGACATCACTGTGAAACTCTCACAGACTCACATCACTGTGAAGCTCTCACACCCAGACATCACTGTGAAACTCACACGCTGACATCACTGTGAAACTCTCACACAGACATCATTGTGAAACTCTCACACACAGACATCACTGTGAAACTCTCACACGCAGACATTGTGAAATTCTCACACGCTGACATCACTGTGAAACTCTCACACACAGGCATCACTGTGGAATTGTCCTTGACTCAAGCAGCTCCATAGGACTAGGTAGAAGAAATAATTCCTTGGGTGGTTGTTAAAATAGTTAGGATTTATAATGCAAATACAAAAACCTTTCTACACCCCAGATTATTATTACAGCATACAATCTATAGCCAGTCTTGACCAAAGCTTCCTATTTTTGACGTATTAATATCCCATCGCTCTCTCAGATGTTTTAATGTGAACATCACCACCATTATTTTAAGTGAGGAGCAGTCTTTGCTGAGGCGACAATGGTGAGATAAAGCTGGCAGCCATGTCCTTTGGGATTAAATTTGTAAATATTGAGTTCCACTGGTACGTGTGTCCAGAGGTTGCCTCTTTACTGGTTAAAAGCGTAATGCAAACAGGTTTGTAAGATGTTCTTAGATTAATTGAAGCTAATGAGCCTTATTTTACCGGGACTGATGTTTTGCTGGTTCAGTAAAGACAGACTTTTAAATAATTATTTGCTTCAAGTGATGATATTAATCTCTGTCAGTGCAGAATTCCCAAGGGAATAGCATTTACTGTGTAGATCAGCCACACAGGCAAATATTTGGCCAACTAAAACAAGTGACCATGATATATGTGGTTGTAACTATACTGTACATTTCATGTCAGGGAGTAGACTGGTTTCATTAGAATACCTACATATTTAAGAAATGTTATTGTTAATTGTATTTTTCTTGTTGAAAAATAGGAGAAATATCTCTCTCTTTGCATTTCTTGTTTGTGAATCCCTGTTAATAAAATATCTAACAGATGCAAGCAAAGGTTAAGACTATATCTGTCTACATAGGATGGCTGTGAAGCTGCCCTATTTGTACCTAGAGTCATAGAAAAGTACTGCACAGAAATAGGCCCTTCAGCCCATCTAGTCCATGCTGAAGCATTTAAACCACCTACTCCAGACACCTGCACTGGGAGCATGGCCCGCCATACCTCTACCATTCATGTACCTATCTGAAAATCTCTTAAATGTTGAACTTGAGTTCACATGCACCACTTGCGCTGTTAGCTCAATCCACACTCTCAAACCCTCTGAGTGAAGAAGTTTACCCTCATGTTCCCCTTAAACATTTCACCTTACACCCTTAACCCATGACCTCTGGTTGTAGTCCCACCCAATCTCGGTGGAAAAAGCCTGCTTGCATTTATCCTATCTATATCCCTCACAATTTTGTATACCTCTATCAAATCTCCTTTCAATCTTCTATGTTCCAAGGAATAAAGTTCTAACTTATTCAATCTTTCCTTACACCTCAGGTCTTCCAAACTGAACAACATCCTTGTAAGTTTTTTCTGTACTCTTTCAACCTTGTTTACATCTTTCCTGTAGGTAGGTAACCAAAACTGGATGCAATACCCTATGTTAGGCCTCACCAATGTCTTTTACAACTTCAGCATAACATCTTATCTCCTGTTCTCAATACTTTGATTTATGAAGGCCAATGTGACAAAAGCTTTCTCTACGACCTTGTCTACCTGTGACGCCACTTTCAACAAGATCCTTTAGTTCTACATCACTCCTCAGTGCCCTACTGTTCACTACCTCCATAACTTAGAGTAATTGTCTGCTGTAAATCACCCCCCATGTAGATGGATACAGGGAGAATCAAAGTAGTTTGAAGCATGTGTGAGAGAGAGTAGCTGATAGGGAAACAGATTTGTGGATTGCTTTGTGAGTCAGCATAGATCCAGGGGGCTGAACATCCACTTTCAATGGCATAAGGAAGTATAAGAAACTTCAATTCATCCTCAAAGAAGGTCGTCCATCACTGGCGGTGTTCAGGGCTTGCTTCATCATGCCATTAGCTTCCCCTCGGTTTTCACTACTGTCAATCATGCAAGTCCCAGGTGGAGACTCAGGAAAACCGTCACACACTCAGATGTAGAAGGATTCTTCATTGCTGTTTCCGTAGCAACTTTGTTTTACCAATCAGAGTTGTTAACCCTGAGCTGAACACCCAAGTCTGGAGGTCTGGTGGACCACGTTTAGCTTTTCCTCTGCCCTTTGACCTGTTTGGCATTGGTGACCCTACCAAGAGCCAAAGCACAAGGCCCTGACTCCAGCCAGCAAAACTCTCCTGTTCATTTAGGCATGCAAGCCTCCAATCCACGACAAGGTTGTGGTCCTCTTGGGGGTTTCAAAAATAAACTCAGTCTTATTTCCCAAACTCATTTCATTCTCTCCTGCCAATCTCAACCCTATCCCCCATCTCGTTCTAATATAGCCTCAACTCTTCCACCAACCTCATTCCTAAACAGAGGCCTCCACATCGCTGCCTCTTTCCCAAGGTTCTCCCTCCCTCTAGAACAGGGACTCCCGACCTTTGTTTTACCATGGAGCCGTACCATTAACCGAGGGGTCTCTGCGCCCCAGGTTGGGAACCTCTGCTCTAGAAAGACAACAGCCTTCTGGATGGGGATGCCAACTATGCACACTTTGGTGTTCCAGCACTTGCAACCCAATCACGGCCTTTACAGTGCCAGTGGTTACTATTCAGGGTTCGATTCTCACTGATGTCTGACAGGAGATTATGTATTCTTCCCATGATCACGTAGGTTTCCTCTGGGTGGCCTGGTTTTCTCCAACATTCCAAAGACACACAGTTAGGATTAGTAGGTGGTTGGCATGCTATGTTGGCACCAGAAGTGTGGTGACACCTCTGGGCTTCCTTGCACTCTGTTGGATGTCAACGCAAAGCGATGCCTTTCACTCCATGTTTCGATGTCCTTGTGACGAATAAAGCTGGATTGCACTGGCTCAGATACCATGCAGGATCCAGAATCTAAAAAAAAAAAACGGGGATCTATAGCACCAGAGATTCTGCAGATGCTGGAAATCCAGAGCAAACACACACAAAAAGCTGGAGGAACTCAGCAGGTCAAGCAGCATCCATGGAAAAGAGAAAACAGTTGATGTTTCAGGCTGAGATCCTTCTTCAGGACTGGAAAGAAGGGGGAAGAAGCCAGAATGAGAAGGTGGGGGTGGGGAAGGCGTACAAGCTGGCAGGTGATAGGTGGATGAGGTAGAGGGCTGAAGAAGAAGGAATCTGATAGGAGTGGCGAATGGACCATTGAAGGAAGGGAAGGAGGAGGTCCAGAAGAGGAAGTTGATGGGCCGGTGAGGAGAAGAGGAGAGAAGATAAGGGAATGTGAAAAGAGAGATGGAGGAAGGAGGAGGAATTGCTGGAAGTTAGAGAAATCAATGTTCATTCCATCAGGTGTTAGCCTACCCAGACAGAATCTGAGGTGTTGCCTCTCCATTGTGAGTGTAGTTACAAGAGGATGCCATAGCCAGACGTGTCGGAATGGCAATGGAAAGTTAAATTGAAATGGGTAGCCCCCAGGAAATCCCACCTTTTGTGGCAGACGGAATGATGACGTTTGGCATGTGATCAATGAAATGTATAAATTTGCAAATGAATAGAAATTTGCTGGAGTTTGTTGATCATGAGGGAGAGTGTCAAAGGCTATAATTTGGGTGGAGAAAAGACAGGTGGAGTTTAATCCGGATAAATGTGAAGTGGTGCATTTGGGAGTCAAATGCAGGAGGAAAGTACAAGGTCACTCAGTGAAAGACAAGTTGGATTGTGTTCGCCTGCAGCAGCAGTAGCGCACGACGATGACTGTGCTGTGCCATCAGTCTACCGGCCGTGACCCTCAGGAACTTGAACTATATATATATATATATATATATATACAGTGACTACGTTTTTCTGCTATTGTAACTTTATGTGCTGCGTGCTGTTGGTAATGCGTTTTGCACCTTGGCTCCAGAGGAACATTGTTTTGTTTGGTTGTGTCACGTACGGTTGAATGACAATTAAACTTGAACTTGAACTCCAGTAAATGGCAGGACCTTTTGGGAGCTCTGTGTATACACGTACAATGTCTTGCCACGGCATAAACTGAAAGTCAAAGGCCTCAATGAAATGAGCGGGGCAGAGGGAAAGCAGCTCCCCAATATGGATGGAGATGCAAGTTGGCTTCTTAAAATGAGGCTGACTCACAGGCCTCTGCCACAGCTACTTTTGAGCTCTTGACGTCTTTGCCTGTCAGCTTTTCCAGTTTTCTGGGTTGGTGACAATGTGTAAACCAAAACCTGCATTATTTCCCTGGTTCCTCAATTCCCTCTCCTCCCTTACTGCTATCCTTACAGTCCACCTTCTTGACCAGAACCCTCATAGATAACCGTTCCCTTGGCATGTAACTCAGCTTGCTGTCTGAGTTTGTAAGATCCCCGGCCAGTTTACCAGCGGAATTGGAGGAACCTGCAAGGGAAAGGTTCAAAGATCAAAAGTTGAAAGTACATTATTATCAAAGTATGTGTATCATATACAACCTTGAGATTCGTCCCCTTGCAGGCAGCCACAAAGCAAAGAGACACAATAGAGCTCACTAAAGTCCCACACTACAAAGACCGTCAAACACCCCATGTGGGGGAAAAAGAACAAATTGTGCAAACAATAAAAAGTAAACAAATAACACACAGAACATGAACTGTGGTGTCCCTGAGAGTGCGCCCACAGCCCACAGAGCTAGCCCAGTGTTGCAGTTGGTTCAGGAACCTGATGGTTGCAGGTTGCAGGCCACAGCCACGGAGCCAGTTCGGTGCTGAGGCGGGTAATCCTCCTGGATTAGAGAGCTAAACACCAGAACATCCTCCGCCCTCGGTCTTGTTGCCTTGACTTTTTAACTGGCTCAGCGCTTAAATCGGCCAAACTGTCGGATCATTTTTTGCTCTCAGGCCCAGGCCTGAAACATTGCATCACGTGGCTAAATGTGCAGGTACTGCACTCATATACGAAACCAGTTTACTCTGGATGCTGGAGGTACAAAACCAAAAAGGAGAAAGTGCTGAACATACTGATCAGGTCAGTCAGCGTCAGTAGGTGGAGAAAATGAATTAACATTTCTGGCAATGACCTTACATAGAAATTCAACCTTGTGCTTTTAACCAAGCAGAACGGGAGATTACTAAGTACAGTCACTGCACTGGTATCGTGAAAATAGCATTGTGCACAGTGGGGATGTAAACGCATATGGAGGTTGGATCTATAAAGAGCTTCAACCCACAGGCTCTTGTGTTGTTGTTTACTTTGGAGCTTCTAACACTTCGTGCTTTGGTAAATAGTGTCTGAAACCTACCATGAACAGGTCCTCATGCCTGATATTTACCTTTCACTTTGCTTCTTGTTTTTGCAGATACCTTATGAATGTAAGTTTTGAGGGAAGGAACCTCTCCTTCAGTGAAGATGGGTACCAGATGCACCCCAAATTAGTAATCATATTACTCAACAGAGAGCGGCTGTGGGAGAAGGTAAGGGCTTCGTTGATTTTGTTTTGCAAAGAATATGCAAGATGCAAATAAATACATAATTTGCATTTCCATGCTAATCATTAGGAACCTCCCGTATGTAATGAAGAGGCCACTGAGTGTATGTTTGTGATCTTCTGCTGCTGTACCATCCACTTCGAGGTTCGACATGTTGTGCACTCAGAGATGGTCTTCTGCACACCATTGTTATAACACGTGGTTATTTGAGTTACTGTCGCCTTCCTGTCAGCTTAAACCACACTGGCCATTCTCCTCTGACCTCTCTCATTAACAAGGTATTTTCGCCCACAGAACTGCCGCCCACTGGATTTTTTTTTTAACCTGTTTCTCAGACCATTTTCTGTAAACTCTGGATACTTGTCCATGAAAACCTCAGGAGATCAGCAGTTTCTGAGATACTCAAGCCACCCAGTCTGGCACCAACAATCATTCCATGGTCAAAGTCACTTAGATCACACTTCTTCCCCATTCTGATGTTTGGTCTGGACAATAACTGAACCTCTGGACGATGTCTGCATGCTTTTATACATTGAGTTGCTGCCGTGTGATTGGCTGATTAGATATTTGCATTAACGAGCAGATGTGCCTAATAAAATGGCCACTGAGTGTAGACGCCCAAAGCACCTCACTAACAACAAAATGCTGTTTGGAGTTTTGTCACTGCCTTAAGGGAGCACAGTCTTTGTTCCGTCGAGGAAAAGGTCTCAAGCCTTCCACAAAAATCTGTGCCTTCTTATTTCATTCTGGGACCTGGACTACATACAAGAGACATTTCAAACTGCCTAGGTAGCCTCTGTTAAAGTCCTCCAAATTCTCTGAACTGGTAACCGAAGCAATTTCAGTGTCCTCTCCCAGGTCAGAAAGTCCAGCACTTATGGCCTAGTCAGTTGGAAAACGCCTGAGAACAGACTTCTGAGGCAGAGACTCCTTTCTGGGCTTAGTTTGGAGAGGAGGTTGCCAGCTGGACAGATAAAAGTGATTCAAGGATGAACTTGAAACTTCCTTGAAGCAACACAACATTCCCACTGTGTCCTGGGAATATCTGGTCCATGACTAGTCATAATTATGAAGCTGCGTTCAGTGCGGTAGGGAGGGCCCCGGGTCTGTGTATTGGGACAAGATAGAAGAGCGGTAAATTGGTTTATGATAGGCATGTGTACTGAGGTACAGTGAAAACATTTTACAGCTATTACAACCATGCATTGAAGTAGTGCAAGGGAAAACAAGAACAAAATGCAGAGTAAAGTGTTACAGTTGCAGGGAAAGTGCAGTGAAGACAGACCTGGGGTGCAAGACAAGGACTTAGATCACAGAATATAGAACATAGAACTTCACGGCTCAGAACAGACCCTTCAGCCCACAATGTTGTCTGACCTTTTAATCTACTCTAAGATCAATCTAACCCTTCCCTCCCACATAGCCCTCCATTTTTCTATTATCCAGGTACTGAAGAATCTCTTAAATGTCCTTTGACTGCTTTATTTGGCATTGTTGAGGATAGTGCAACTAAACTGAAGCCATCTAATTTGCGGGTATTGGCCTTTATGTCTCTTATGGCCGGGCGGGTGATCTTGCTCGAGTGGAAGGAGGCTACCCCACCCACTCATGTTCAAAGGCCATCTGACGTTATGTTGTGCCTTGATCTAGAGAAGATTCATTGTTCAATTTCTGATTCTAAACATGATTTTCTAATGTTATGGGGACCCTTTCTGAATTATTTTCACAATCTTTGAACTGCTATTAAAGTATGGATCGGAGCCATTATTATTATAATATCATATGGTAAGGTATTTTTCTTTTTTCTTCTTTTTTTTACCAACCAGCTCATTTTGGTAGTGGGGATAGATTTTTTTTTGAATAAAATACAATTATTTTATTCTATTTCATTTCATAATTCAATTTTTTTATACATGATTGATTTGGAATACGGGATATTGTGATCATATTACTGTGATTTAAATATAATGTAATTCGTATTATTTACTTGTATCCTTATGAATTTTGTATTTGTAGTCATGTAATTTATATAATATCAATAAAAATATTGAAAAAGGAATGTCCTTAGTGTATCTGCCCCTACTACCACCCCTGGCAGTGTGTTCCTCACACCCACCATTCTCTATGTAAAAAAAAAACTTACCTCTGGCATCCTCTTTATACTTTCCTCCAATCCTTTTAAAACCAAGCCCCCTCATCTCCACTCTGAGAAAAAAAATCTCTGACAATTCACTTGATCTATGCTTCATCATCTTGTACACCTCTATTAAGTTAACTCACATTCTCGTGTGCTCAGAAGAGAAAAACCCTAGCTCACTCAACCTATTCTCATAAGATATTCTCTCCAATGCAGACAGTATCTTTGTAAATCTCCTATGTATCCTCACTGAAACATCCACGTCTTTCCAATAATGAGTCAATGAGAACTGAACACAATATTCCAAGTGTGGTCTAAGCAGGGTTTTATAGACTGTGGGGTCAAGAGTCCGTCTTATATTAGGCAACCATTCAACAGCTTTTTAAAAGTGGGATAGGAGCTGTTCTTGAGTCTGTTTATAGAGTCATAGGGTCATAGCACAGAAACAGGCCCTTTGGCCCATCTAGTCCATGCCAAGCCATTTGACCTGCCTACTCCTAATGACCTGCACTGGGACTATAGCCCCCCAAACCCCTACCGTCCATGTATCTATCCAGACGTCTCTTCAACATTAAAATCAAGCTCGCATGCACCACTTGCACTGGCAGCCTGTTCCACACTCTCGCAACCCTCTGAATGAAGAGGATTCCCCTTATGCTCCCCTTAACCATGTCACCTTTCACCCATGACCTCTAGTTGTATTCCTACCCAACCTCAGTGTAAAAAGCCGACTTGCATTGGCCCTATCTATACTCCACATAATTTTGTATGCCTCCATCAATTCTCTTCTCAGTCTTCTATATTCGAAGGACTAAAGTCCTATCCTATTCAATCTATCCTTATAACTCAGGATCTCCAGGCCTGGCAACATCCTTGTAAATTTTCTCTGTACTCTTTCAACCTTATTTACATCTTTCCTGAGGGTGGGTAACCAAAATGGTGCACAATACTCCAAATTAGGCTTCACCAATGCCTTATGCAACTTCAACATAACATCTGGTTAGGCCACACTTGGAGTACTGTGTCCAGTTCTGGTCACCTCACTATAGGAAGGATGTGGAAGCATTGGAAAGGGTACAGAGGAGGTTTACCAGGATGCTGCCTGGTTTAGAGAGTATGCATTATGATCAGAGACTAAGGGAGCTGGGGCTTTACTCTTTGGAGAGAAGGAGGGTGAGAGGAGACATGATAGAGGTGTACAAGATAATAAGAGGAATAGATAGAGTGGACAGCCAGCGCCTCTTCCCCAGGGCACCACTGCTCAATACAAGAGGACATGGCTTTAAGGTAAGGGGTGGGAAGTTCAAGGGGGTTATTAGAGGAAGGTTTTTTACTCAGAGAGTGGTTGGTGCGTGGAATGCACTGCCTGAGTCAGTGGTGGAGGCAGATACACTAGTGAAGTTTAAGAGACTACTAGACAGGTATGTGGAGGAATCTAAGGTGGGGGCTTATATGGGAGGCAGGGTTTGAGGGTTGGCACAACATTGTAGGCCGAAGGGCCTGTACTGTGCTGTACTATTCTATGTTCTATGTTCTATCCCATCTCCTGATCTTGAGTCTGGTGGTAGAGGTTATTGGGTTTTTGTAACTTCTGCCTGATGGAAGGGGTTGGGAGGGAGGAAGAGAGTTCATCTAGGAGGGCTGAAGCCTTTATGTTGGCTGCTTTACTGACGCGGTGAGAAGGAGCAAAATGGGCTTCACCACTACACAAATGATATGCCTGCCTTCGTCTTCAGCCACCTCCTACTCCATGTACAGAGGAGTCTACACTTCCCACATTGTCTAACTCAGAACTGACACAGTTCTGCACAGGACCAAAAGAAGCTGCGGAGGGTTGTAAACTTAGTCAGCTCCACCTTAGGTACTAGCCTACAATGTACCCAGGACATCTTCAAGGAGCAGTGTCTCAGAAAGGCAGCGTCCATTATTCAGAACCTCCAGCACCCAGGGCATGCCCTTTTCTCACTGTTACCATCAGGAAGGAGGTACAGAAGCCGAAGGCACACACTCAGCAATTCAGGAACAGCTTCTTCCCCTCTGACATCCGGTTCCTAAATGGACATTGAACCCTTGGACATTACCTCACTTTTTTAATATATAGTATTTCTGTTTTTTGACACAAATTTTAATCTATTCAATATGCATATACTGTTGTTTGTTTGTTTATTTGTTTGTTTATTTATTTATTATTTGAGGTGACTGTTTACAATTCTCCGCAGCTTTTTCCAATCCTGTGCAGTGACCCGTCCATACCAGACAGTGGTGCAACCCACCAGAATGCTCTCCGCTAATTAACAATACATTGAGTAGCACCGGAGGAGATCTGATTACGATGAGTAGGGGAACGGTTAGAGGAGATCTCAGAGAGAGGTTTTTTACACACTGGAACGCACTGCCGGGTTGGTGGTAGAGGCAGGTACATTAGGGGCATTTAAGAGATTCTTAGGTGCATGGATAATAGAAAAATGGAAGGCTATGTGGGAGGGTTAGATTGATCTTAGAGTAGGTTAAAAGATCAGCACAACATTGGATGTGTTATGTAAGAAGGAAGAATTCAATTGATCTTGGAGTTGGCTTAATTTAGTCAACACCATATTGTGGGCTGAATGGTCGCACTCTGATTGTTCGATGTTAATGCAGAAAACTACAATGTGTGAACAGGTCCTCTGGCCAACAATAACTGTGCTGGTAAAATTAAACAGATCCCTTTGCCTGCACATGATCCACATCCCTCCATTTCCAGAATATTTATTTGTCTATCTAAAAGCATTTTAAACATCATGATATCTGTTTCCACCATCACCCCTGGCAACCTGTTTCAGACACCTCCCACTCTCTATAAAAAGTACATGCTGCGCACATCTCCGTTAAACTTCCCCCTGCTCATGTTAAAGCTACTCTAGCATATCATAAACACAAAAAAGTCTGCAAATATTGGAAATCCAGAGCACCACACACACAAATGCTGGAGGAACTCAGCAGGTCAGGCAGCACCTATGGAAATCGACATTTCAGGCCGAGACCCTTCTTCAGGACTGAGAAGGAAAGTCATTGTCATAGTCATAGTCAAACTTTATTGATCCTGGGGGAAATTGGTTTTTGTTACAGTTGCACCATAAGTAATTAAATAGTAATAAAACCATAAATAGTTAAATAGTAATATGTAAATTATGCCAGGAAATAAGTCCAGGACCAGCCTATTGGCTCAGGGTGTCTGACCCTCCAAGGGAGGAGTTGTAAAGTTTGATGGCCACAGGCAGGAATGACTTCCTATGATGCTCTGTGTTGCATCTCGGTGGAATGAGTCTCTGGCTGAATGTACTCCTGTGCCCACCCAGTACATTATGTAGTGGATGGGAGACATTGTCCAAGATGGCATGCAACTTGGACAGCATCCTCTTTTCAGACACCACCGTCAGAGAGTCCAGTTCCATCCCCACAACATCACTGGCCTTACGAATGAAAAGGGGAAGATGCCAGAATAAAAAGGTGGGGAAAGGAAGGCAGGTGGGTGGGAAAGGTTAAGGACTGGAAAAGAAGGAATCTGATAGGAGAGGAGAGTGGATGTGATAATATTTGCCACTTCTACTCAAAGGAACCATATCCTGGCTTTTATCCGATCTGTGCCTCTCATAGGTATACAACACTCATTGGAAGACAGAGGAAGGAGAGGTGACCTTTTTGAAGCATTATGTATTCTGATGGGAATTGGCGGGTGAATTTTGAGATGATGTTTCTATTGGGGAGGGGAGCTGTATACCTAGAACTAGAGGGCAGAGCTTCAGAAGAAGAGACCACCCATTTTGACGAAGGTGAGGAGGAATTACTTCTCTCCTTCAGCTCCTGATTACGCCAAAGTAAAGAATCCAACCTGTCCTTGGAGCTTAGAACTAATCCAGGCAGTTTCCTAGCAAACCTCTTCTTCAACCTCTCCACAGTATCCACATCCTTCCCAAGATGGGTTCGACAGGGCCGGTTCATACTTCTGCTTCCCGTGATCAACTGACGGTTTTTTTTCCTTGCTTGTGTGCAGGTCGGGAAGTGGGAGGCAAAAAGACTGACCATGAAGTACCACGTCTGGCCCCGGTACTACTTGTTCTCGGAGTCGGAAGAGGAGGACGACCACCTGAGCATTGTCACGTTGGAGGAGGCGCCCTTCGTCATCGTCGAGGACGTGGACTCGCTGAGCGGGACCTGCATGAGGAACACGGTCCCCTGCAGAAAGCAAGTGAAGCCAATGTACGTATCAACCGCCCTGCCCCACTTTGGGTTAGAGGTAACACTCACAGCCCGCTGGAGGAACTCAGCAGGTCGGGCAGCATCCGTGGAAAAGATCGGTCGACGTTTCGGGCTGGAACCCTTCGTCAGGACTGTATGGGGAAGGGGCAGAGGAGAAGGCTGGGGGGAGGGTGCGAAGGAGAAGGCTAGTAGGTTCCAGGTGAAAAACCAGTAAGGGGAAAGATAAAGGGGTGGGGGAGAGGAGGCAGGGAGGTGATAGGCAGGAAAGGTGAAGAAGGAATAGGGGAAAACATAATGGGTAGTAGAGAGAGGCGGAACCAAGAGGGAGGTGATAGGCAGCTGGGGGAGGGGGCAGAGTTTCATAGGGATAGGGGAAGGGAGGGGGAAGGAATTACCAGAAATTGGAGAATTCTATATTCATTACAAGGGGCTGGAGACTACCTAGACGGTATATGAGGTGTTGCTCCTCCAACCTGAGTTTAGCCTCATCATGGTAGTAGAGGAGGCCATGTATGGACATATCTGAATGGGAGTGGGAAGCAGAGTTGAAGTGGGTGGCTACTGGGAGATCCGGTCTGTTGTGGCGGACGGAGTGGAGGTGCTCGACGAAGCGGTCCCCCAGTCTGCGTCGGGTTTCACCGATGTAGAGGAGGCCGCACCGGGAGCACCGGATGCAATAGATGACCCCAACAGACTCACAAGTGAAGTATTGCCTCACCTGGAAGGACTGTTTAGGGCCCTGAATGGTGGCAAGAGAGGAGGTGTAGGGACAGGTGTAGCACTTACGCTTACAGGGATAAGTGCCGGGTGGGAGATCAGTGGGGATGGACGTGTGGATAAGTGAGTCGCGGAGGGACCGATCCCTGCGGAAGGCGGAGAGGGGTGGAGAGGGAAAGATATGCTTAGTGGTGGGGTCCTGTTGAAGGTGGCGGAAGTTGTGGAGGATAATGTGCTGGATCCGGAGGCTAGTGGGGTGGTAGGTGAGGACAAGGGGAACTCTGTCCCTGTTGTGGTGGCAGGAGGATGGGGTGAGGGCCGAAGTGCGGGAGATGGAGGAGATGCGGGTGAGGGCATCATTGATGACAGCAGAAGGGAAACCACGATCCTTAAAGAAAGAGGATATTTGAGATGTCCTGGAATGGAAAACCTCATCCTCGGAACAGATGCGGTGGAGACGGAGGAACTGGGAATAGGGAATGGCATTTTTGCATGTGGCGGGGTGGGAAGAGGTATAGTTGAGGTAGTTATGAGAGTCAGTGGGCTTGTAGAAGATGTCAGTGGACAGCCTGTCTCCAGAGATGGAGACCGACAGATCGAGAAAGGGGAGAGAAGTGTCAGAGATACACCAAGTGAATTTGAGGGCTGGGTGGAAGTTTGAAGTAAAATCGAGGAAATTGACGAGCTCAGCATGGGTGCAGGAAGCAGCACCAATGTAGTCATCAATGTATCGAAGGAAAAGTTGGGGAGCAGTACCAGAATAGGTTTGGAGCACAGGCTGTTCCATGTAACTAACGAAGAGGCAGGCATAGCGGGGTCCCATGCAAGTTCCCATAGCTACACCTTTAGTCTGAAGAAAGTGGGAAGAGCCAAAAGAGAAGTTATTAAGTGTGAGAACCAGTTCCGCCAACCGGAGGAGGGTAGTGGTGGTGGGGAACTGGTGAGGTCTATTATCCAGAAAGTAGCTGAGGCTTTGAGGCCTTCTTGTTGGGGAATGGAGGTGTATAAGGATTGGACATCCATAGTAAAAATGAAGCGGTCGGGACCGGGGAACTGGAAGTTATTGAAGAGGTGGAGGGCATGGGATGTATCCCGGATGTAGGTGGGGAGGGACTGAACTATGGGTGACAAAATGGAGTCCAGGCAGGCAGGTACAAGTTCGGTGGGGCAGGAGCAGGCAGAAACTATGGGTCTGCCGGGACAGTCAGGCTTGTGGATCTTGGGGAGGAGGTAAAACCGAGCGGTGCAGGGTGTGGGAATTATGAGCTTAGTGGCTGAGGATGGAAGGTCTCCAGAGTTGATAAGGGCGGTGATGGTATGGGAGACAAGGGTTTGATGTCTTTTGGTGGGGTCCTGTTCCAGGGGTAAGTAAGAGGAGGTGTCAGAGAGCTGCCGTTTGGCCTCTGTGAGGTCGAGGTCTCAGCTGCAGCACAAACATGTGAGGAACCGCCCAGGGTGAACTCCCACCTCTTCGCAGAAGTGCACAAGAGTCAATGTTGAGTAGCGGGGAGGTTTATTCTCTCTGCTAATCAAGGGGAAATCCAACACATTTTCTGCAAGGACCCAATATATACTCAGTGGCCACTTTATTGCGCACCTCCTGGACTTGATAAAGTGGCCACTGAGGGTATGTTTGTGGCCTTCCGCTTCTGTCGCCCAGCCACTCTAAGGTTAGATGTGCTGTTCATTCAGGAATGCTCTTCTACCCACCACTGATGTAACATGTGGCTATATGAGTTACTGCCACCTTCCTATCAACTTGAAACAGTGGGGTCATCCTCCTCTGATCTCTCTCATTAACAAGGCAATTTTCCTCACAGAACTGCTGCTCACTGGATTTAAAAAAAAAAAAATTTCACACCATTCTCTGTAACTCTAGAGACTGTTGTGTGTGAAAACCCCAGGAAATCAGCAGTTTCTGAGATACTCTAACCTCCCCATCTGGCACCAACAATCATTCCATGGTCAAAGTTATTTAGATATCATTTCTTCCCCATGCTGATATTTAGTCTGAACAACAACTGAACCTCTTGACCATGTCGGCATGCTTTTATGCATTGAGTTGCCACCACACGATTCGCTGATCAGATACTTGCATTAACAAGCGGGTGTACAGGTGTACCTAATAAAGTGGCCACTGAGTGCATACTTTGAGAGGGAGAAATCCTTTTATATAAAATATACTTTGAAATTGATTTTACATAAAGATTATTATGATGTTTCTGTAGAATAGAGATACTTAATATAGATCAAGTCAAGAGCATTGTAATGCAGTTAGATTCCCATTACATGTTTCAAGATGTGTCTATGAGAATTCCTTATCTCTCTGCAACCAGTGCAGATTATCAGTACAAATGTGTTCTGGACCTTTGGGTGCACTCATTTTCCGGTCAGGATTGCAAATAGTGGCATAACATCTGGAAAGGAACAGAATGCATAGATTTCTGCTCCCCCCCCCCAGATTCACTTAAAGGCTGGCTGCCAGTTGTGGGGGGGGTGTGCGGAGTGAGGGAGAAGCATATCACTTGAAAGAATGCTATGCAGCAGAGAAGGGAAGGACAAATGAGAAAAGACCATGAAACATGTGAGCAGGATCAGGCCATTTGCCCCATTGGGTTTGCCCCACCATTCCATCATGGCTGATTCATTAACCCTCTCAACCCCATTCTCCTGCCTTTTCCACCTAACCTTTGACGCTCTTACTAATCAGAACCTGTCAACCTCCGCTTTAAATATACCCAATGACTTGGCCTCTACAGCTGCCTATGGCAATGAATTCTACCCTCCGGCTAAAGAAATTCTTCCCCATCTTTGTTCTGAATGGATGTCCCTCTATCCTGAGGCTGTGACCTCAGGTCTTAGACTCCCCCCACTATAGGAACCATCCTGTCTGTGTAACTCTACATAGGCCTTTCAGTATCTGATAGGTTTCAATGAGATCTCCTCCTCCCCTTGCTTCTAACTCCCGCAGGTACAGGTCCAGAACCAGCGAACGCTCCTCATATGTTAACCCTTTCATTTGTGAGATCATTCTCATGAATCTGCACTGGACCCCCTCCAGTGCCGAAGGGTCTCGACCTGAAACGTCAACTCTATTTTTTTTTTTCCATAAATGCTGCCTGGCCTGCTGAGCTCCTCCAGCGTTTTGTGTGTGTTGCACATCTTGTCTTAGGTAAAGCACCTCAAATTGCTCACAATTCTCTGGAAATGAACGCTAACATTGCAATATGCCGGGAAGTGAGTGAAATGATCAGATCCAATAGAGTCATAGAGTTATAGATCACCACAGCACAGAAACAGCCCTTCAGCCCATCTAGTCCATGTTGAACTATTATTCTGCCTAGCCCCATTGACCTGCACCCAGACCACAGCCCTCCATAACCCTCCCATCCACGTACCTATCCAAATTTTCTCTTAAGTGTTGAAATCAAATTCACATCCGCCACTTCCACAGGTAGCTCGTTCCACATTCCCACCACCCTCTGAGTGAAGAAGTTCCCCCTCCCCAGGTTCCCTTTCATCCTTAATCCATTAACCAGATTGTAGTTCTAATACAGTCTGGTAATTTTTCTGAGCAGATGGCGGAATGGTGCTAATGCTAAGCAGTGTCTTGGAAAAGTTGGCTGAATTTCCTCTGCAAATTAGCTCCAACAGATCCTGTGGGTCTGTTGCATTGTACAAGGTGAAATGACCCAGAGAACTTTTGGGTCCCTTATCTAAGAAAGCATGTGCCGTCATTGGGGAAGGTTCAAAGTAAGGTTATGAAAATGATTCGGGGATTGAAAGACTTATCATATGAAGAGCTTTTGACGGCTCTGGGCCTCTACTCACTGGAATTCAGAAGAATGGGGGGTAACCTCATTGAAACCTATTGATGTTGAAAGGCCTAGATAGAGCAGATGTGGGGAGGATGTTTCCTATGGTGGGGGGAGTCTAAGACCAGAGGACACAGCCTCAGAATAGATGGGGTGTCCCTTTAGAACGGAGATGAGGAGGAATTTCTTTAGTCAGAGAGTGGTGTTCGCTGGGCATATTTAAGGCAGAGGTTGATAGATTCTTGATTAGTCAGGGCGTGAAGGGATACAGGGAGAAAGCAAGAGATTGGGGCTGAGAGGAAAAAATGGATCAGCCATAATAAAATGGCGGAGCAGACTCAATGGGCCAAATGGCCGAAATCTGCTCCTATATCTTATGGTCTTATGGTGAAATGATCCATGGTTGTCTATACTAAGGACCTTTTTAGAGCTCTAAACCAGAAATCACTTCACATCACTGACCTCATATAAACTGGCACATAAGGACTTTGCCCTACATTTTATTCCATTGTCTGTTTTACCGAGCAATTGCACATTCTGCCGCTGTTATATATTGAGATCTCCATTTATACTTCTGGGTCACTCTTTTGTCTCCTGAAATTAGGATGAAATAGTCTGCCAGAAATCTAACTGTTCCACTTTCTCCATAGAACGAAGTCCCAATGGGTTGGGCATCCGGCATTTGGATGGATGTTACACAGCCAAACCATTAGCTTCAGGCTAAAATTTACAAATATGTTTATTTTAAAAAGTAGGAAATGCACACCAATAAAACTCAAGCCCACTAAGCTTCAGTTGGCTCGATAAATGTACACTTCCTTGGAGCTCTTCAGATCCAGTTCTGTGATGTTCCCATTATCAGATTCGAGGTCCCTCTCCGGAAAAAAAAGATGCCTTTGGCTGCCTCACTCGGCACTCAGAAGAAAGGTGTAAAAAGATTTTGGCCCACCATCCATCCCACTCTTTTCGGTGCTGCCTGACCTGCTGAGTTCCTCCGGCATTTTGTGTGTTTTGCTTGGATTTCCAGCGTCTGCAGATTTTCTCCTGTTTGTGAGTCAGAGGCTAAAGACCACAGCACTTGTGGTGAATACCAAGAAGGTAAGGTCAGGAGAGGTGGAGGAGTGCTTACAGGACTGCCTTTGAGTCAGTGGACTAGACAATATTCAGGGATTCATCTTCGGCTCTAAACGAATATTCAGCAGTTGTCACCAACTTCATCAAAAACTGAGAGTAAGCTTTCAAAAGCCATGGATGAACCAGGAGATTCATAGTCTGCTGAAGGCTAGATCTGTGGTATTTAAAACCAGTGATCCAGAACTCACCAACAAGTTCAGGTATAACCTACAGAAGGCTATCTCAAGAGTAAAACAGTAATTTGGATTGAAGCTAGAGATGCACATCAACTCTGGCAAGGTTTGCAGACCATTACTTCCTACCAGGCAAAACCTACCATCATGGCCTGGTATGGAAGCACCAATGCCCTTGAATGGAAAATGCTACAAAAATAGTGGATATGGCCCAGTCCATCACAGGTACAGCCCTCTCCACCATTGAGGGCATCTAGACAGAGCACAGCTGCAGGAAAGTAGAATCTGTCATCAGGGAACCACATCCAGGTCATGCTCTCTTCTCACAGCTGCCATCAGGAAGAAGGTACAGGAGCCTCAGGACCCACACCACCAGGTCCAGGAACAATTATTGCCCCTCAACCAATGGGACAACTTCACTCAGTTTCACTTGCCCCAACACTGAACTGTTCCCACAACCAATGGACTCACTTTCAAGGATGCTTCATCTCACATTCTTGATATTTATTGCTTATTTATTTATTATCATTGTTTATCTTTTTCTTTTGTATTTGCACAGTGTGTTGTCTTTTGTTCATTGGTTGCTTGGCCATCTTGTTCACTGAATATATTGTGGTTGGATTTATTGAGTGTGCCTGCAAGAAAACGAATCCCAGGGTTGTATATGCTGACGTATGTGTACTTTGATACTGTAATAAATTTACTTTGAACTCTGAACTTTGAATGGCAGTGATGCTTCTCATTCAGATGAGCTCTACGCCTTTTATGCATGCTTTGAAAGAGAGAATAAAATTATATCTATGCGAATCCTTGCAGCACCCGGTGACCTTGTGACCTCTGTCTCGGAGGCCAATGTCAGAACAGCTTTCAAGAGGGTGAACCGTCTCAAGGTGTGACTCCCTGATGGAGTACCTGTCAGGGCTCGGAAAACCCGTGCCAGCCAATTGGCAGAAGTGTTCAAGAACATCTTCAATCTTGCACTGCTGCTTCTAGATGTTCTAATCTGCATCAAAAGGGCCACAATCATACCAGTACCCAAGAAGAGCAGGGTGAACTGCCCCAATGACTGTCACCCATTTGCATTCACATCTACTGTGTTCAAGTGCTTGAGAGGTTGGTCATGGCCAGAATCAACTCCTACCTAATTAAGGACCTGGACCCACTGCAATTTGCCCATCGCCACAATAGGTCTACAGCAGATGCAATCTCATTGGCTCTCCACTTGGCCTTGGATCAACTGGACAATTGTAGAACTTATGTCAGGCTTCTGTTTATTGGCTACAGCCCAGCGTTCAACATAATCATCCCCTCAGTTCTAATCAAAAACCTCCAAAAGCTCGACCTCCTTCTGCAACTGGAACCTTGACTTCCTCACTGGGAGACCACAATTTGTGCGGATTGGAACTAATGTCTCCTTCTTGCTGGCAATCACCTCAAGGATACATGCTACTCTACTCTTTTCACACCCACAACCACGTGGCTAGGCACAGCTCAAACACCTTCCATAAATTTGCCAATGACAGAACTATTGTTGGCAGCATTTCAGATGGTGACGGGGAGGTGTACAGAAGCAAGATAGATCAGCTGGTTGAGTGGTGTCACAGCAACAACCTGGCACTCAGTGTCAGTAAGACCGAGAAATTAGATTAAATTAGATTAGGTTATGAGGACACGCAGTCCTCTTTTATTGTCATTTAGTAATGCATGCGTTAAGAGATGATACATTATTCCTCTGGTGTGATATCACAAAAACAAAAGACAGACCAAGACTGAAAAACTAACAAAAACCACATAATTATAACATATAGTTACAACAGTGCAACAATACCATAACTTGATGAAGAACAGGCCATGGCACAGTAAAAAAGTTCAAAGTCTCTCAAATGTCCCACATCTCACGCAGACGGGAGAAGGAAGAAAACTCTCCCTGCCATGCCCGACCACAGTCCGACTCTGAGTCGTCCGAAAATTTCGAGCCTCCGATCAGCCCTCCGACACCGAGTACCGAGCGCCATCTCTATCCGAACGATTTGACCTCAGCCTCAGTCACCAGCAGCAGGCAAAGCCGGGGATTTTGGGGCCTTCCCTCCAGAAGATTCTCGATCTCCCAGTAAGAGCGGCAGCGAACCAGCGTTTCAGAAATTTCTCCAGATGTTCCTCTGTGCTTTCACGTCTGTCTCCATCAAATCAGAATTGTCCACTGCCCCTATTTAACAGAAATGATATCATTTTCACCGGAGAGCTGTGCGCGCGCGTCACGCTGCCATCTTCTCCTCCCGACGTGGATTATGGACTTAAGGAAGGGTAAGTTGAAGGATCACACACCACCTCATTGAGGGGTCAAAAGTGGAAAGGGCGAGCAGTTTCAAGTGTCAATGTGTCTGAAGGTCTACCCTGGGCTGAATATATTGAAATACTGAAGCAAAATTGCAAAGAAGGCATGACAGTGGCTATATTTCATTAGGAGTTTGAGGAAAGTTGATATGTCATCCAAGGACACTCATAAATTTCTACAGATTTACCACGGAGAGCATTCTCACAGGCTGCATCACCGTCCAGTGTGGAGGGGCTACTGCACAGGATCAGAAGCAACTTCAGAAAGTTGTAAACTCAGCCAGCTGCATCATGGGCACTAGCCTCCCCAGATCCAGGACATCTTCGAAGGGCAATGCCTCAAAAAGGTGGCATCCATCATTAAGGACCCCCCTCCACCCAGGATATGCCCTATTTCCATTGTTACCATCATGGAGGATATACAGGAGCCTGAAGACCCACACCCAATGTTTCAAGAGCAGCTTCATACCCTCCATCATCAGATTTCTGAATGAACAATGAACCCATGAACACTACCTCAGTATTTTTTCCCTCTCTTTTTGCACTAAATATTTAAATTACCATGAAGGTCCTGCTGTTCAGCTTTCTATCCAGCTCCCTAAAATCCCTCTTCAGGACCTCTTCACCTTTCCTACCCACAGTATGTCACTGGTGCCAATATGTACTAAGACATACATACATACATACATACATATATACATACATACATATATATACATATACACACACACACACACACACACACACACGTGGGCACGTGGCCAAGTAGTTAAGGCATTGGACTAGCGACCTGAAGGTCGTGAGTTCGAGCCCCAGCCGAGGCAGCGTGTTGTGTCCTTGAGCAAGGCACTTAATCACACAGTGCTCTGCGACGACACTGGTGCCAAGCTGTATGGGTCCTAATGCCCTTCCCTTGGACAACATCGGTGTCGTGGAGAGGGGAGACTTGCAGCATGGGTAACTGCTGGTCTTCCATACAACCTTGCCCAGGCCTGCGCCCTAGAGAGTGAAGACTTTCCAGGCGCAGATCCATGGTCTCGCAAGACTAACGGATGCCATTACTTTACACACACACACACATATATATATATACACACACACACATACTTATTGTAATGTATAGTTTTGTTATTATCATGTATCACATTGTACTGCTGCCACAGAACAACAACAAATTTCATGACATATGCCGATGATATTAAACTTGATTCTGATAGTTTCCTTCTGAAACCGAGAACAAGCAAAGTCAGTGTGGTAAAGAAGGAAGTAAGTTACCTTACTGGAGTAGAGAAGTGGGACAACATTTGAAGCATGTAAAAATGAAATTAGACATGGAGAAACACAGCATTGCAGCGTAGTAGTTAGCACAACATTTAACAGTACCGGTGACCCGGGCTCAATTCCTGACACTCTCTGTAAGGAGTTTGTATGTTCTCCCCATGACTGTGTCGGTTTCTCCCACAGTCCAAAGACCGACTGGTTGGTAGGTTAATTGGTCACTGTAAATTGTCCCATGATTAGGCTAGGGTTAACTCTGGTGTGGTTGGGCGGTGTAGCTTGGAGGCTGGAAGGGGCTATTCCGCACTGTATATCATTAAATAAAATAAATAAAACAAGGAATTAACAGCTGAAGTCATTAAACATATGGAAATGAGCGAGGGATTCTGACATTGAGCTGAATTAAGGGGATGGTTTAAAGGGGAGGAAATCTTTGGTTTGTTCTTCATGGCTTGTTCGGGTTGTTGCCTTTGGAGGGGTCGCTGGTTCGTGTCACTTCCCTCAAAGGCGCTGCAGGTTTGTGTCACTTCCCACGGAAGGGCTAGTCGGCTCCAATGCTCTCGGAGATGTTACTGAAATTCTGAGATTTATAGATTGGACTGAACTTCATATTGGCCCCGTCCAGTTCTCTGATTCTTTTCTGTTCTCGCCCATTCTTTCTTGTTGCCGATTGGTGGGCAGGAGGTTTGGGTGATCCATTAGTTTTTGTGCGAGGGAGGAGTTCGGGGGTTTGGAGTTTGTGTGTTTTTGCTTATTTTTCTTTTCATGTGATGGACGGTTGGTGTCTTTCTTTCAACTACTGCGATGGTTTTTTGTATTTTATGGCTATCTGGAAAAGACAAATCTCAGAGTTGTATTCTGCATACATACTTTGATAATAAGATGAAAATTTGAACCTCTGAACTTTTTTTTTCTTCATTTCTTCCAGTAATGACACAGAAGGAGGGATGTACATCAAGCGGTGCTGTAAGGGATTTTGCATCGATATCCTGAAGAAAATTGCAAAGTATGTCAAGTTCACATATGATTTATATCTGGTAACAAATGGAAAACACGGGAAGAAGATTAACGGGACTTGGAATGGGCTTGTTGGAGAGGTAGGTCAATCACAAAATGGAATTGTCTTAAAGGTGATTTAAAATTTGGACTAAAACAGGGCAAACCAAGGTCAATGTCAAGATGAACTGGTATTTTATGAAAGAACTGGAGGTTAAGAATTTATAAAGTTGCAATAACGGTTAAGTATTAGAGCCTTTAGTGCTATAATGTACACTCAGTAGCCACTGAGTGTATGTTCACGGTCTTCTGCTGCTGTAGCCCGTCCACTTCAAGGTTCGACATGGTCTGCATTCAGAGATGCTCTTCTGCACATCACTGTTGTAAAACATGGTTATTTAAGTTACTGTCACCTTCCTGTCAGCTTGAACCAGTCTGGCCATTCTCCTCTGACCTCCCTCATTAACAAGGCCTTCTTTCCCTCTGTCATCTGTTTTCCTAATGGACATTGAACCCACAATCACTACCTCACTACTTTTTTATTTATGTTTTTTTTTGCATTACTTATTTTAACTTAACAATTTAATATACAAATACATACTTATTGTAATTCAACTTTTTTCTCTATATTTATTTATTATGTATTTCATTGTACTGCTGCAGTAAAGTTTACAAATTTCATGACACATGCCGGTGATATTAAACCTGGTTCAGATTCCGATTCGCCTACAGAACCGCCACTCACTGGAAGTTTTTTTTTGTTTCTCGCACCACTCTCTGTAAACTCTAGACACTGTTGTGGTTGAAAATCCCAGGAGATCAGCAGTTTCTGAGATACTCAAACCACCCCATCTGACACCAGCAATTATTCCATGGTCAAAGTCAGTCACTTAGATCACACGTCTTCCCTATTCCGATGTTTGGTCTGAACTACAACTGAACCTCTTGACCACGTCTGCGTGCTTTAATGCATTGAGTTGCTACCATATGATTGGCTGATTAGATATGTGCTTTAACGAGCAGGTGTATCTAATAAAGTGGTCATGGTGTTTATGGAGGAAGCTAAATAAAATTTCCAAAATATTGCCAAATTGACACTTACCATGTGCAAAAAGGAGGGGAAAGACTAAGCCCAGTGTTGAGAGTTGAAATCCTGCAAGAATCTCGAGGCAGACGGGTCACACCACCACCTCACTGGAACCAGCCTGCCCACCACCAAGGACGTATATACAGAAAAGTGCCAGAAAATGGCCAGCAATACTACAAAGGCTCCCACCCACTCTGCTCAACGACTGTTTGTCCCACTCCCATCAGGGAAGAAGCTATGTAGCATTCATGCCAGGACCACCAGTCTCAAAAACAGTTATGTTCCCCAAACAGTGAGGCTGATCAACAACTCCATCCAATAACCCACCCCTCCACACCTCCACCACCACTACTTTATTATTTCCTGTCAGTCACCTTATGTACAGACGCTCCTGCGCTGAGCATCACTTCACGGACATATAATCAATCTATGTATATTATATCGGCTCTCTTATGCATTTATATTTATTGTGTTTTTATTATTGTGCAAAAGAGGACAAATTGTGCAAGTAATCAATATTAAAAAATAAATAAATAATACTGAGAACATGAATTGTAGTGTCCTTGAAAATGAGTCAATAGGCTAGGGAGTCAGTTCAACGTTGAAGTGAGTGATGTTATCCACACTGTTTCAGGAACCTGACGGTTGAGGGGTAATAACTATTGTTGATTGGTTAAAAATCATCTCAATAAACTTCTTTAGATAGATAGATAGATATACTTTATTGATCCCGAGGGAAATTGGGTTTCGTTACAGCCGCACCAACCAAGAATAGAGCATAAATATAGCAATATAAAAACCACAAACAATCAAACAACAAAATGCAAACTATGCCAGATGGAAAATAAGTCCAGGACCAGCCTATCGGCTCAGGGTGTCTGACCCTCCACGGGAGGAGCTGCAAAGTTCGATGGCCCTTTAGGTTCTTAATTAACTAAGTGAAGCCTCTTAGTTTAACATAAAGTACTCAGGGTGATGTCCCATCTGTACCTGATCCTTGCCAGCTTTGGGCTTCATGAATCTCAGAGGAATTAATCATCTCACACATACTACTGGCTAGCGGAGAAATGCTTCTAACATCACCCCAAGGCTCTGGCTCTCATTGTATGGTTCAAGACTCTTCTGCCAAAAGAAATGATCTGCTGTCCAGGCATGTAATCAAGTCTGCAAAACATCTTGAGCAGCTTAGTGGATCAACCCATGTCTTTATTCTTTGTGCATGTGCTTTTCTTATTTAACCCGGTGGTGAGGGGATTGTGCCGTTTAACCGGAGGGTTGCCATGGCAATAACAGTCTTGCTCTTTGTTGCCAGGTTGTACGGAAGCATGCACACATGGCCGTGGGCTCCCTGACTATTAATGAAGAGCGCTCAGAGGTGATAGACTTCTCAGTCCCCTTCATAGAGACTGGAATCAGTGTTATGGTGTCACGGAGCAACGGAACTGTATCGCCTTCTGCATTTCTGGGTAAGTGGTTCTTGTTTGACCAGATCATCTGGATATTTCTTAGATTTTCTATGAAATGTACGGTATCCAGAGAGACTTCCTTTGTCTGTCCTTGATCTTTATTGGCCTTAGACTACAGAAACCTAAGGTTCAAAAAAGTTCAGAGGTCCATTTATTATCAAAGTATGTATGCAGTATACAACTCTGAGATTCGTCTTCTCCGGATAGCCACGAAATTAACAAAAAAAAGCACACAGAAGTCATTTCAGACAGAAACAGAAAACCCTCTCACCTGCACAAAAAAAAAGAACTGCAACACGGTCATCAACCCCCACAACCCCCCCTTCCCTGCACAAAACGCAACAAGAACATCCACCCCTCCCCAGACTCCCTCCTCCCCATAATGTGCAACAAGAATATTGACCCCCAAATACCCTTCCAGCCGCATGAAAAAAAAACAGTGAGAAAGAATGGGTGAACAAACAGAATATAAATATCGTAAGACTGAAAGATTCCTCTGCCAATCTCCGGGGAATTAAGCTCCTCACATTTATGAAGGGACGGAGTGGTAGGTAGCTGTTAGGGTAATACAATCACAGTGCTGGCAACCCGGGTTTAATTCCCAGCACTGTCTTTAAGGAGGTTGAACATTCTTCCTGTGACCACATAGGTTTTCCACCAGGTGCTCCAGATTTCTTCCACATTCCAAATGACCCAAAGATGTATGGGCTAGTAGCTTAATTGGTCACCACATGGAAATGGGTGGTGCAGACTTGTTGGCTGGAAGGACATGTTACTGTGCTTAATATCTAAATTAAAATTTAAGAAAATCATTGGTGTTCATGTTCTACAACAACACTGACGCAGGAAAGTAGCATCCATTATCAAGAAACCCCACCATCTAGGCCATACTCTCCTCTCACTGCTGCCATCAGGAAGAAGGTGCAGGAGGAGCCTCAGGACTCGCACCACCAGGTTCAGGAACAGTTGTGCCCCTCAACCATCAGCTCTTAAACCAGAAGGGATAATTTCACTCAACCTCACTCGCCCCATCACTGAACTGATCCCACAGTCTATGGACTTACTTTCAGGGATTCTTCATCTCAAGTTCTCGATTGTCATTGCTTATTTATTATTTATTATTTATTATTTTCTTTTTGTATTTGCACAGTTTGTTGTCTTTTGCACACTGGTTGTTGTGTTCAGTTTTTCATGGATCCTATTGTGTTTATTTGTATCTGTTGTAAATTGGATCAGCAAGTTTGCTGATGGTACAAAGATTGGGGGTGTAGTGGACAGTGAGGAAGGTTTTCAGAGCCTGCAGAGGGATTTGGACCAGCTGGAAAAATGGGCTGAAAAATGGCAGATGGAGTTTAATACAGACAAGTGTGAGGTATTGCACGTTGGAAGGACAAACCAAGATAGAGCATACAGGGTTAATGGTAAGGCACTGAGGAGTGCAGTAGAACAGAGGGATCTGGGAATACAGATACAAAGTTCCCTAAAAGTGGCATCACAGGTAGATAGGGTCATAAAGAGAGCTTTTGGTACATTGGCCTTTATTAATCAAAGTATTGAGTATAAGAGCTGGAATGTTATGATGAGGTTGTATAAGGCATTGGTGAGGCCGAATCTGGAGTATTGTGTTCAGTTTTGGTCACCAAATTACAAGAAGGATATTAATAGGGTTGAAAGAGTGCAGAGAAGGTTTACAAGGATGTTGCCAGGACTTGAGAAACTCAGTTACAGAGAAAGGTTGAATAGGTTAGGACTTTATTCCCTGGAGCGTAGAAGAATGAGGGGAGATTTGATAGAGGTATATAAAATTATGATGGGTATAGATAGAGTGAATGCAAGCAGCTGAGGCAAGGGGAGAAAAAAACCAGAGGACATGGGTTAAGGGTGAGGGGGGAAAAGTTTAAAGAGAACATTAGAGGGGGCTTCTTCACACAGAGAGTGGTGGGAGTATGGAATGAGCTGCCAGACGAGGTGGTAAATGCGGGTTCTTTTTTAACATTTAAGAATAAATTGGACAGATACATGGATGGGAGGTGTATGGAGGGATATGGTCCGTGTGCAGGTCAGTGGGACTAGGCAGAAAATGGTTCGGCACAGCCAAGAAGGGCCAAAAGGCCTGTTTCTGTGCTGTAGTTTTTCTATGGTTTCTATGGTTCTATGGTTGAATGGCATTCTGGTTGAATGCCCTAGTCAGGGGATATTTCATTAATTCTGTTATAGTTATTATTCTATAGACTTGTTGAGTATGCCCACAAGAAAATGAAATCCAGGGTTGTATGTGGTGACGTATATGTACTTTGATAATAAAATTTACTTTGAACTTTTGAACTTTGTTATCATTACCTCATCAATCAAAAAATTATTTTTTTTTCCTGACCCCCCTCAATGCATTTCAATTATAGTTCTCTTGTTTATTTCTAAGATGCATGGAGTCTCATATTGTAAGAAACAGTAAAATATGGAACACCAGCCCAATGTGAATGAAAGCCACATTGGAAATAGGTCTTAGTTTAAATCCTGGAACACTTTACCCAACAGCGCCATGACAACAGCTTCACTGGGGTGACTCTGTAAGACAAACACAAGTGGGGAAGGATATTAAATCCTGGTCTTATCTTCAATGTCTATGACCCAAGAATGAATAAAGAAAAATCTAGATCTAGGCAACTTGTGAGTGACCTAAGCACGTACCAGCTCCACAGAATGAAAGGAGGATCTCAAACTCCTGATGCTGTGATTGCCGCGATTCTCAAAAGAGAGATTAAAGATTAGTTTTACTTGTCGCGGGAGCAATTTCCTCCAATCCCTGACCTCATTAAAGAGAGAGACGAGACTAGCATTATTTGTCACATGCACATCGAAAGTTCAAAACATGCAGTGAAATGTGTTGTTTCGTGTCAGCGACCAGCCCAGTCCGAGTAGGTGCTGGAGGAAGTCTGCAAGTGTTGCTATGCTACTAGTAGCAACATAGCACGCACACAACTTTCTAACCCTAACCTGGATGTCTTTTGGAGTGTGGGAGAAAACCAGAGCACCAAGAGGAAACCCACAGGGAAAATTGTACAAACTCCTTTCAAACAATGGCAGGATTTGAACCCCAATCTTCTGATCACTATTGCAGTAAAGTGTTACACTAAACACCATGCTTCTGTGCCACCAGATATGTCATATTTCCTGGGATTGTCTATATCCCAGGAAAGATTCTCTAAAATGTTCCTTTTCTTGCCCGTACTGCCCTTGCTGAGGTGTAACAACAACTAGTCAGTCAGCCAAACTCCATTCAAAAATGACATGAGCGTCAGGGTATACCCTCCTCGTGCCTTGGGTTTATTGCAGACTCAAAAGTATGACATAGTGAATAAGGAATGAAACTGAAAAACAACAAAATACAGTGCAATTACTGTGTTTTTTCATTCACATGATATGCACAGGTAAGTAACAATTTAGTTAAGTTTCCTGCAGGTAAATACTCGAAGATTCCGACAAGTAAGTACTACAGGTAAATAGCACGTGTAAACCATTGGCATCCAGATTAGTGTCTAATAAACTCAAAAATAATGTTCGATTTCAGCAACATCTTAATGATACCTCTAGATTAAATTCTAAACAATATAATATCAACTTACAAGCAATGCCTCTGCTGGGGAAACAACAAGATGGCTTTAGGTAGAAGCTTCTTTCATTCCTAACATAAACCTCTGGCTTTCTGCCAGTCAAAGTGCTTTCTTACTTCCTTATTCCTGACTTAACAAGAAGTGACCTTATACAGATCTGAAACTGCTCATTTCAAAATAAAAAATGAATGTGCTTAATCGTATAGAAAAAAACATAAATCAAATGCCTGAAGGGCAGAACGCTGTCCGTTCACCATTTCATTGGGAAATGTTTCTGCATTCTGCTTTAGAGTCATGGCCTATGATAAAAATAATTTCAAAATGATGCTTCCTCTCAACATTATTCAATAGTGAAATACTAGTGACAGTGAGGTTCCAGGGACAATGACAGTGTGGTTCTAGTGACAGTGGGGGATTGTGAAACGTTAATGTGGATATTTATTTATTTACTGTCCGTACCACTATCTGCTGGTGTTTAGGGCAGCAACTGAGATCCTCCATCTCTGTCTGTCTTTGGACATTCAGACATAAAAGGATTCTTCATTGGAAGAAGCACAGTCGACGTTTCGGGCCAAGACCCAAGTCCTGACGAAGGGTCTCGGCCCAAAACATCAACTGTGCTTCTTCCTATGGATGCTGTCTGGCCTGCTGCGTTCCACCAGCATTTTGTGTGTGTTGCTTGAATTTCCAGCAGATTAGTTAAGGCATCCATTAGTCTTGCGAGATCATGGATCTGCACCTGGAAAGTCTTCACTCTCCAGGGAGTAGGCCTGGGCAAGGTTGTATAGAAACATAGAAACATAGAAAATAGGTGCAGGAGTAGGCCATTCGGCCCTTCGAGCCTGCACCGCCATTTATTATGATCGTGGCTGATCATCCAACTCAGAACCCTGCCCCAGCCTTCCCTCCATACCCCCTGATCCCCGTAGCCACAAGGGCCATATCTAACTCCCTCTTAAATATAGCCAATGAACTGGCCTCAACTGTTTCCTGTGGCAGAGAATTCCACAGATTCACCACTCTCTGTGTGAAGAAGTTTTTCCTCATCTCGGTCCTAAAAGGCTTCCCCTCTATCCTCAAACTGTGGCCCCTCGTTCTGGACTTCCCCAACATCGGGAACAATCTTCCTGCATCTAGCCTGTCCAATCCCTTTAGGATCTTATACGTTTCAATCAGATCCCCCTTCAATCTTCTAAATTCCAATGAGTACAAGCCCAGTTCATCCAGTCTTTCTTCATATGAAAGTCCTGCCATCCCAGGAATCAATCTGGTAAACCTTCTTTGTACTCCCTCTAAGGCAAGGATGTCTTTCCTCAGATTAGGGGACCAAAACTGCACACAATACTCCAGGTGTGGTCTCACCAAGGCCTTGTACAACTGCAGTAGTACCTCCCTGCTCCTGTACTCAAATCCTCTCGCTATAAATGCCAGCATACCATTTGCCTTTTTCACCGCCTGCTGTACCTGCATGCCCACTTTCAATGACTGGTGTATAAGGACACCCAGGTCTCGTTGCACCTCCCCTTTTCCTAATCGGCCACCATTCAGATAATAATCTGTTTTCCTATTTTTGCCACCAAAGTGGATAACTTCACATTTATCCACATTAAATTGCATTTGCCATGAATTTGCCCACTCACCCAACCTATCCAAGTCACCCTGCATCCTCTTAGCATCCTCCTCACAGCTAACACTGCCACCTAGCTTCGTGTCATCCGCAAACTTGGAGATGCTGCATTTAATTCCCTCATCTAAGTCATTAATATATATTGTAAACAACTGGGGTCCCAGCACTGAGCCTTGCGGTACCCCACTAGTCACCGCCTGCCATTCTGAAAAGGTCCCGTTTATTCCCACTCTTTGCTTCCTGTCTGCTAACCAATTCTCCACCCACACCAATACCTTACCCCCAATACCGTGTGCTTTAAGTTTGCACACTAATCTCCTGTGTGGGACCTTGTCAAAAGCCTTTTGAAAATCTAAATATACCACATCCACTGGTTCTCCCCTATCCACTCTACTAGTTACATCCTCAAAAAATTCTATGAGATTCGTCAGACATGATTTTCCTTTCACAAATCCATGCTGACTTTGTCCGATCATTTCACCGCTTTCCAAATGTGCTGTTATCACACCCTTGATAACTGACTCCAGCAGTTTCCCCACCACCGACGTTAGGCTAACCGGTCTATAATTCCCTAGTTTCTCTCTCCCTCCTTTTTTAAAAAGTGGGGTTACATTAGCCACCCTCCAATCCTCAGGAACTAGTCCAGAATCTAACGAGTTTTGAAAAATTATCACTAATGCATCCACCATTTCTTGGGCTACTTCCTTAAGCACTCTAGGATGCAGACCATCTGGCCCTGGGGATTTATCTGCCTTCAATCCCTTCAATTTACCTAACACCATTTCCCTACTAACATGTATTTCGCTCAGTTCCTCCATCTCACTGGACCCTCTGTCCCCTACTATTTCTGGAAGATTATTGATGTCCTCCTTAGTGAAGACAGAACCAAGGTAATTATTCAATTGGTCTGCTGTGTCCTTGCTCCCCATAATCAATTCACCTGTTTCTGTCTGCAGGGGACCTACATTTGTCTTTACCAGTCTGGAAGACCAGCAGTTGCCCATGCTGCAAGTCTCCCCTCTCCACGACACTGATGTTGTCCAAGGGAAGAGCAAGAGCCGATACAGCTTGGCACCAGTGTCGTCGCAGAGCACTGTGTGGTTAAGTGCCTTGCTCAAGGACACAACACGCTGCCTCTACTGGGGCTCGAACTCACGACCTTCAGGTCGCTAGTCGAATGCCTTAACCACTTGGCCACGTGCCCACATTAAATCTGCAGATTACCTCGTGTTTGAGGATTCTTCATCGCTGTTACCATAACAATTTTGTTTTACCAGTTGGGATTGTTAGCCTTCAGCTGAACTGAACCTGAAAGACTAGTGGGCCACTCTTAGTCTGGTGGTTACCCCTTGACCTGTTTGGCATGGGTGACCTTACCAAGAACCAAAGCATAAAGCCCTGACTCTAACCAGCGTAGTTCTCCAGGTCATTAAGACATGCAAGCCTCCAAGCCATGGCAAGAGTTAAGGTTCTCTTGGAGGTAATGTGGGTAATACCATTAGATTTCTGAATGGACAATGAACCAACCCATGGACACTACCTCACTAATTTTTGCTCTACTTATCTAATTTTTTTAAATATATACAAATATTCCGTTTTATAATTTGTAGCTTTTTTTGGAAATTGCTCTGTACTGCTGCCGCAAAGCAACAAATGTCATTGGAAGTGCCAGAGATAAAAAGCCTGATCCTGTTTAAGTCATGGACTTTCACCGCCTTATTTTGGTCTGTTACAGAGCCGTTCAGTGCCGACGTCTGGGTGATGATGTTCGTGATGCTTCTGATTGTCTCGGCTGTCGCAGTCTTCGTCTTTGAGTACTTCAGCCCTGTGGGATATAACCGGTGCTTGGCCGATGGAAGGGGTAAGCTGATGCTTTTGCACTACGCACTCTTGTCCACTCCTCCTCTGCCCACTGTGCAGCGGCTGCAAAGCTTAATGAAGTTATTGGTCTCTGTTAGTGTGGTGGAGCTGTGGTGGACCAGTGACTTCCACTGCTGTTTCATTGTGTTGGAGTTCATTACACATCTTTGTAGGTCATTCAGAATGTAATAAGACCATAAGACCTAGGAATGGTCTTTTAGCCCATCTAGTCTGCTCCGCCATTCCATCATGGCTGATTACATCCCCCCTCAACCCCATTCTCCTGCCTTCTCCCCATAATCTTTGACGCCCAGATTAATCAAGAACCTGTCAATCCCCACTTTAAATAAACCCAAAGACTTGGCCTCCACATTCCCGTCTATGACAATTCCACAAATTCACCACTCTCAGGCTAAAGAAGTTGCTCTTTATCTCTGTTCTTAATGGACGTCCCTGTATTCTAAGGCTCTGCCCTCTGGTCCTAGACTCCCCCACTATAGGAAACATTCTCCCCACATCCACTCTATCCAGGCCTTTCAATATTTGACAGGCTTCAATTCGTTCCCTCGTAGTTCTTCTAAATTCTGGAGAAAAGAGCATCAGTTGCTTTTCCTCTTCTGGGCTGGAGTGAGGGAGAGGGGTTGGTGGGTTATATTCCAGTGTTTAGAAAGGCTGAGAGGTGCAATGTGAAGTGTGAACTTGGACTTGGGCTTGGGGTAGGGAAGGTAAGCATTTAGAATGTAGAATATGAAGAATGAGGAGTGATTTGATAGAGGTATACAAAATAATGAGGTGTATAGATAGGGTAAGTGCAAGCAAGATTTTTCCACTGAGCTTGGGTAAGACTTGAACCAGAGGTCATGGGTTAAGGGTGAAAGATGAAATGTTTAAGGGGAACATGAGGGGAACTTCTTCACTCAGAGGGTGGTGAGAGTGTGGAACAGGCTGCCAGTGAAAGTTGTCGATACAGGTTTTATTTCAAAATTTAAAAGAAACTTTGAAAGGTACATGAATGGGAGGTGCATGGGGCAGGATGATGGGACTAGGTAGCATAGTACTTTGGCATGGACGAGATGGGCTGAAGGGTCTGTACTGTGCGGTGCTGTTCTATGTTATAGAGTTGTAGAACACTGCAGCACAGTACAGGCCATTCAGACCATGATGTTGTACTGACCCTTTAATTTACTCCAATATCAATCCAACCCTTCCTTCCCACATAGTTCTCCATTTTTCCTTATCCATGTACCAATCTACCTCGACTACTACCTTCAGCAGGGTGTTCCATGCACTCACCACTCTGTGTTAAAAAAATATCTCTAAGATAACCTCTGTTATTTTCTCCAATCATCTTAAAAGTATGTCCTCTCATGTTAGCCATTGCCACCTTGGGGGAAAAGGCGATGGCTGTAAACTCTATCAATGCCTCTTATCATCTTATAGATCTCTATTAAGTCTCCTCTCATCCTCCTTCACTACAAAGGGAAAAGCCCTACCTTGCTCAAGCTTACCTCACGAGGCATGTTCTGTAGAAGTCAGTTTGTGCTGCTGGAATCAGACACAGGAGAGGTATGCTCTTTGGGTTTGCAGCATGTCGAGTGGCTCAGGGAGGGGGAGATGCAGGATGAGCTTAGTCCAAGGCACAACCTAAAATGCAGGTTCCAATCTTGTTGGCTTGCAGATCTCCCAGTGTGGTGCAGTACGATTAAAACTGTATCCCGGGGGGTCAACAACAGGTGCGCCAGGACCCCGTGTGTCATTTCTCTCAGTGCTCCAAAAGGAGCGATTCCAGAAAACTGATATTGTTATGTCTTTCCTGATTAGGATTGTTATTTTATTTCTAATTACTGGATCTCACAACCTACGTGTGAGTTCACAGCTGCTGTTGATTGCTTGTTATTGCATTGTTAAGCAATTAGCTTTTGTCATCAGGTCGGCCATTTGAGACCTTTGTACACTTCATTTAGTAGTTAGAAGCACTTGTTAGAGGTGAAATGAATTTCAATTAATATTTGAATCTGTCTTTTGTAAGAATGCCGAGAAGTACTGTCTTTTCCCACTGGCTCCTTGCGTTCTGTAATGTGTTGGTGAATAATAAAATTACCTTCAACTACCACTACGCTGGAATGGAGTTATCCATCTGTCGAGCTGGAGAAAATGGGGAAACACTCTCGAGCGAGGGCAGATTAGACATCGTCCCCGCTAGCCCCACCTGGATATTTGCATTGGGTTCAAAGTGAGCCACACCAAGAAGCCGTTGGACAAATTGAGACATATTGAGTTGGAAATGATGGTTATCATGCTTCACTCCAGAAGTACTGAGAGAACAGTGTTATATAATCCAATTTCTACACTCTTCTCTAGAAACCCTCTTTACCCACTCAGACTGAAATAGAACAGCCTGCATTAACCCAGTGACAGAGCAACAGAAATCTACAAACTGGTCTTCCCAGGTTTCCCCTGCCTCATTGTAATCCGTTTTCAAACTCATCTGATTCCATGACGTAACTTACAATCTGTTATTCAATGTCTATATATCTATAAACAGTGTGTGTGTATACTGTACCATTTTATTTGGTACACCTGCACACCTGCTTGTTAATGCAAATATCCAATCAGCCAATCATATGGCAGCAACTCAATGCATATAAGCATGCAGACATAGTCAAGAGGTTCAATTGTTGTTCAAACCAAACATCAGAATGGCGAAGAAATGTGACTTTGACCATGGAATGATTGTTGCTGCCAGACGGGGTGGTTTGGTTATCTCAGAAACTGCTGATCTCCTGGGACTGCACACACGACAGTGTCTAGAGTTCATGGAGAATGGGGAAAGACATTAAAAAAAACATCCAGTTGACAGGAAGGTAACAGTAACTTAAATAACCACACATTACAACAGTGGTGTGCAGAAGAGCATCTCTGAATGCAAAGCATGTTGAACCTTGGTGGATGGGCTGCAGCAGCAGAAGACCATTAGGTTCAAGAGATACCTAATAAAGTTGTTGCTGAGTTTAATCTATCTATCTACCTATAGTATCTATCAATCTACTGTATATGTATATATATGTATTATTACTGGATCTATGTTATTTTGTATCTAAAACTCACCTCCAATTACTTGATCAGTATATGATCAGGGCAATAAATCCAGAATTTGCCAACCTCCTTAGGCATAGGCAGAAGACTGGCCAACTGGCAGGAGACAAAGAGTGGGAGTAAGGGGAGCTTTTTCTGGTTGATTGCCGGTGACTAGTGGCGTTCCGCAGGGGTCGGGTGTTGGGCCCGCTATGTTCACGTTATATGTTAATGATCTGGATGACAGAATTGATGGCTTTCTGGCCAATTTTGCAGATGATACAAAGATAGGTGGAGGGACAGGTAGTGTTGAGGAAGCAGGGAGTTGTGTTGAAAGACTTGGACAGATTAAGAGAATGGGCAAAGAAGTGCAGGTGGAATCCAGTGTAGGGAAGTATATGGTCATTGCACTTTGGTAGAAGGAATAATGGTGTAGACTATTTTCTAAATGGGGAGTGAATTCAGAAATTGGAATTGCAAAGAGATTTGGGAGACCTAGTGAAGGATTCCCTTAAGGTTAACCTCCAGGTTGAGTCGGTAGTGAAGAAGGCGAATGCAATGTTGGCATTCATTTCTAGAGGAATAGAGTATAGGAGCAGGGATGTGATGTTGAGGCTCTATAAGGCGCTGGTGAGACCTCACTTGGAGTACTGTGGGCAGTTTTGGTCTCCTTATTTAAGAAAGGATGTGCTGATGTTGGAGAGGGTACAGAGAAGATTCACTAGAATAATTCTGGGAATGAGAGGGTTAACATAAGAGAAACGTTTGTCCGCTCTTGGACTGTATTCCTTGGAGTTTAGAAGAATGAGGGGAGACCTGATAGAAACATTTCGAATGTTAAAAGGCATGGACAGAGTGGATGTGGCGAAGTTGGTTCCCATGATGGAGGAGTCTAGTACGAGAGGGCATGACTTAAGGATAGAAGGGCGCCCATTCAGAACAGAAATGCGAAGAAATTCTTTTAGCCAGAGTGTGGTGAATCTATGGAATTTGTTGCCATGGGCGGCAATGGAGGCCAAGTTGTTGGGTGTATTTAGGGCAGAGATTGGTAGGTATCTGAGTAGCCAGGGCATCAAAGGTTATGGTGAGAAGGCGGGGCAGTGGGACTAAATGGAAGAATGGATCAGCTCATGATAAAATGGCGGAGCAGACTCGATGGGCCGAATGGCTGACTTCTGCTCCTTTGTCTTATTGTCTTATAAAATGCAACGTTTGCATTCATTTCAAGAGGACTAGAAAATGGATGTAATGCTTAGACCTTATAAACCATTGGTCACACCACATTTGGAGTCTTGTGAGCGGTTTTGGCCCTATATCTAAGAAAGGACGTGCTGCCATTGCAAAGGGTCCAGAGAAGATTCTCGAGAATGATCCTGGGAATGAAAAGGTTAATGTATGTGGCGTGTTTGAAGGCTCTGGACCTTTACTCGGTGGAATTTTGAAGAACAAAGGGGGATTTTATTGAAACCTATCGAATAATGAAAGACCTAGATAGACTGGATGTGCAGAGAAATTTTCCAATAGTTGGTGAGTCTAGGAGCAGAGGGCACAGCATCAGAATAGAAAGATCTCATTAGAACAAAGATGAGGAGGAATTTCTTTAGCCAGAGGGTGGTGAATCTGTGGAATTCATTGCCACAGATGGCAAGTCAATTAGTATATTTAAAGGCAGATACATTCTTGATTAGTAATGGTGTCAAATGTTGTGGGGAGAAAACAGGAGAGTGATGTTGAGAAAGAAAATAAATCAGCCGTGATGGAACAGCAGAGCAGACTCGATAGACTGAATGGCCTAATTCTGCTCTTCTGTTTGATGGTCTTATGGTCATTTGCTTCCCAGGCAAAGGCGCAGTCTGGTCTCGCCCAGCAGCTCAGTGTAAAGAAGAGGGTGGGGAAGGAGTGCCATCCCCGGTAGCATGTAGGCAACTGCTAGCCCTTGTGGCTACAGGGGTCAGGGGGTATGGAGGGAAGGCTGGGTTCTGAGTTGGATGATCAGCCATGATCATAATAAATGGTGGTGCAGGCTCGAAGGGCTGAATGGCCTACTCCTGCACCTATTTTCTATGTTTCTATGTTTCTATCATCGAACGTACAGTTCAGAAACAGGTCCTTTTGCCCACAGTGTTATGCTGAGTTAATTAAATTAGTAGTCATATGGCCAACTAACTTATCCCTGTTCTGTTTCTTGCACATTCATCTAAGGATCTTTCGAATGTCTCCATTAGCCCAGGGAGTGCATTCCAGGCCCCCACCACTCTCTGGGTAAAAAAATGCCCCATTTCAGAGATGTCTGGGGATCTGGTCAGGCTGAATTATTCGTGTCCTGTTGTAGGTCAGCAGGAGAGAATCTGATAGCAGTCAAAGTATACCCCGAAACAAACAAGATCATTGGGGTATACAATAGAGTAGAGATAGGGTACAAAGGTCTCATTGCGACCTCCAGAACATTGAATTTCCCTTCTTCCGTTGTGTGTAGAACCCGGAGGCCCCTCGTTCACCATCGGCAAAGCCATTTGGCTGCTCTGGGGCCTCGTTTTCAATAACTCCGTGCCAGTCCAGAACCCGAAGGGGACCACGAGCAAGATTATGGTGTCGGTCTGGGCCTTCTTCGCTGTGATATTTTTAGCCAGCTACACAGCCAACCTTGCCGCATTCATGATCCAAGAGGAATATGTGGACCAAGTATCAGGCCTCAGCGATAAGAAGGTAAGCTTCCAGCCACTCTTACATTGGCCCCATGATTGATTAGTTACCTGAGATCTCAAGTAACCCACGTGAAATGCTGGGGGAACTCAGCAGATCAGGCAGCATCTTTGGAAATGAATAAGCAGTTGATGTTTTGAGCTGAGAGCTTTCTTCAGGCCTGGAAAGGAAAGGGGAAGATGCTGGGGAGAAAAAGGTTGGTGGAGAGGAAGGAGACAGGCTAGAAGGTGACAGGTGAAGCCAGGTAAGTGGGAGAGGTAAAGGACTGAAGAGGAAGGAATCTGACAGGAGAGGACAGTGGACCATGGGTGAAAGGGAAGAAGGAGGCGCACCAGGGGGAGGTGATAGGCAGTTGAGGAGTAGAAGTAAAAGGCCAGAGTGGGGAATGGGAGGAGAGGGAAGGGGAGGGGAAAAAATTACCGGAAGGAGAAATTAACGTTTAAGCCATCGGGTTGGAGGCTACTTAGAATGAATATGAGGTATTGCTCCTCCACACTGAGGGTGGCCTCTTCAGGGCAAAAGTGGACTGGCATGTCAGAATGGGAATGGGGATAGGAATTAAAATGATTGGCCATCAGAAAATTCCAAGTTGGCAGATGGAGCAGAGGTGCTAGAGAAAGCAATCCTCTTGTTTACGTCGTGTCTCACCAATGTACAGGAGGACCCATCGGGAGCACTGGATACAATAAATGACCCCAATAGATTCACAGGTGATGTGTTGCCTCACCTGGAAGGACTGCTTGGGGTACTGAATGGAAGTGAGGGAGGAGGAGAATGGGAAGGTGTACCATTTCCGTCGCTTGCAGTGGTATGTGGCAGGAAGAGGCATAAGGTCTCAAATGTTGTAGACTCTACAGTAGCAATAAGTTTAGATAAACACAAGGGATTCTACAGATGCTGGAAATCCAGAGCAACACACATAAAATGCTGGAGGAGCTCAGCAGGTCAGGCAGCATCTGTGGAATTCAATAAACAGTCCACGATTCGGGCCAAGACCCTTCTTCAGGACTGGAAAAAGGGAGAAGACGCCAGAGTAAAAATGTGGGGGGAGGGGAAGGAGGCAACGGTTTTAGGTGAAGCCGGGTAGGTGGGAGAGGTAAAGGGCTGGAGAAGAAGGAACCTGATAGGAGAGGAGAGTGGACCATGGGAGAAAGGGAAGGAGAAGGGGACCCAGAGGGAAGTGATAGGTAGGTAAGAAGAAGTAAAAGGCCAGAGTGGGGAATAGACGAAAAGGAGTGGGGGAGAGAAAAATAAGTTTTGATGCATCTAACACAATACAACAAGCTGGTACGATTATTAAGGAAAAAATACCAGATTGTAGCCTTGAGCTATGAAGAGAAAGATCTCAGAACTGAGTCAGGGTTTTGACTGAAGCTGTTGCTGATTCTTCCCCAACCCCACCCTCTGATTCCAGTATCTGAACTCTGTTGTGTCTCTGAGTTCAATTAAAATGATTACAACTGCAACTGTCTACCAACTGTTCAATCTCTGATCACCTTAGTTAAGACATTACTTGCTGTTAGTTACACATTTCTGCTGGCTACATTGAATTACTCTGGAACTGAGAAGCTTGCTGGCCACTTCAAAGGTCAGTTAAAGGCGGTTATTACTCCTCAACCATCAGGCTCTTAAACCAGAGAGGATAACTTCACTCAATTTCTCTCACCCCATCGCAGAACTGTTCCTACAAATTATGGACTCACCTTCAAGGACTCTTCATCTCATGTTCTTGATATTTATTGCTTGCATGCTTCTTTGTTTATTTGTGTATTTATTTATTGATTAATCAATTGATTGATTGAGATACAGTGTGGAATAGGACTCTCAGGCCCTTCGAGCTGCGCTGCCCAGCAATCCCCCGATTTAACCCCAGCCTAATCACAGGACAATTTACAATGACCAATTAACCTACTAACCGGTATGTCTTTAGACTGTGAGAGGAAACCGGAGCACCCGGAGGAAACCCACACGGTCACGGAGGGAACGTACAGACTCCTAACAGGCAGTGACGGGAATTGAACCTGGGTCGCAGGTAGTGCAACGCATTGTGCTAACCGCTACACTACCAAGCTGTCCCTATTATTATTATTATTATTAACTTTTTGTTCTTTTCTTAGCATTTGCACAGCTTGCAGTTTTTTTTTTGGCACACTGGATGTTGTCAGTCCTGTTGGGTGCGGTCTTTCATTGATTCTATTGTGTTTCTTGTGTTTACTTAATTGCTCACAAGAAAATGAATTTCAGGGTTGTATATGGTGACTTTGAACTTTGAACCCAACAAGGTGATGACGCCCTTCTTATTTCTCACTCCACCATAAAGCCTGGTCTCCATGCACATACTCTGCAATGCAGAAATATTTCGCAGATTTTGGAGGCCAGGTTCAGAGGCAGGGATGTGCACAAATGATGAAACTAGCATGCTAAGACCTTGTCTATTCTAGAGTCATCAAATGGGGCGCCATGGTAGTGTAGCAGTTAGTGCAGCGCCTTTACAGCTTGGGGTGTACCAGAGCTCGGAGTTCAATTCTGGCACTGTCTGTGTGGAGTTTGTACGGTCTCCACGTGACCGCATGGATTTCCTCCCACAGTGCAAAGACGTACAGGTTGGCAAGTTAGTTGGTCATTGTAAATTGTCCCGTGATTAGGCTAGGGTTAAATCGGAGGATTGCTGTCTGGTCCAGTTCACTGGGCCAGAAGGGCCTGCTCCTTGCTGTAATCTGAAATAAATAAAAACATTTCACCCTTGCAGCTGTAGAATGCAAATAAACAAGTAATAAAAACCTGATATCAGTGATGTACGTAACCAGAATGTTCTTGGAAAAAGTCAACTGCTTTATTGGTCAATGAGGTAATTTTGACTCTCCATTCAAAGTTCAAAGTAAATTTTATTATCAAAGTACATATATGTCACCATATACACCCCTGAGATTCATTTTTCTGCGAGTATACTCAGCCAATCTATAGAATAGTGACTATAAGAGGATTAGTGAAAGATCAACCAGAATGCAGAAGACAACAAACTGTGCAAATACAAAAATAAATAAATAGCAATAAATAACTTGAAAATGAGATAAAGAGTCCTTAAAGTGAGATCATTGGTTGTGGGACCATCTCAATGATGGAGTATATGAGTGTAGTTATCCCATTTTGTTCAAGAGCCTGATGGTTGAGGGGTAGTAACTGTTCTTGAACATGGTGGTGTGAGTTCTGAGGCTCTTGTACCTTCTACCTGATGGCAGCAGTGAGAAGAGAGCATGACCCAGGTGGTGGGGATCTCTGATGATGGATGCTGCTTTCCTTTGACAATGTTTCATGTAGATGTGCTCAATGGTTGGGAGGGTTTTACCCATGATGTACTGGGCCAAATCCATTAGTTCTTGCAGGATTTTCCATTCAAAGACATTGGTGTTTTCATACCAGGCATGATGCAGCCAGTCAATATACTCTCCACTACACATTTATAGATGTTTGACAAGTTTTAGATGTCATGCCGAATCTCTGTAAACTCCTAAGGAAGCAGAAGTGCTGCCGTGCTTTCTCCACAATTGCACTTATAGGCTGGGTCCAGGACTGGTCCTCTGAAATGGTAACACCAAGAAATTTAAAGTTGCTAACCCCCTCCACCTTTGATCCTTCAATGGGCTGAAGTCTATAATCAGTTCCTAGGTCTTGCCGACATTGAGTGAGAGGTTGTTGTTATGACACCACTCAGCCAAATTTCAAAATCCCTCCTGTATGTTCATACATGGTGCCAGACCCACAGCAACTTGTTAACTCTTTCTCCAAACAGTTAAAGGTTTCCCCTGGTGTAATGTTGAATCAGGTTCACGGGTCCGGCGAGTGAGACAGGAAATGCGCTAACTTTGAATAGGTACATTAATCATTTATTTTTAAACAGTAAAAATTCGACTAAACATTCACGTTCCCCAAGTTACAGATACTACAAACCTGAATATTCAACAAACATACTTAATTAAAAATGTACACAGAGCATACCTTCCCAATGGCCATGTGCGTCCTTGCCTTAAACAAAGGAAGACGACAGCAAGCCCCTTCCACGTATTATTTTACATAGCCCGGATATTTGAAACTGGACGCCAGGCAGCCATCCAACGGGAAAAGCAACTGTAGTTTCTAAACTAACCAATCACCATGGAAGCAACTTTGGACAATCAGAATAAGGCACGCCCGCACAGGACAGCTGGGTGCTCTGGTTTCTTCACACAATGCAAAGACGTACGGTTCGGGGTAGTGAGTCATGGGCATGCTACGGTGCCACTGGAAGGGCAGCGACACTTGTTAACTCTTTGGGCTGCCCAGCACAATCCTCACTGATTGATACAGGTCAATGTACTGTATGGTTTGATGTACAGGTGACAAATAACTCTCCTTTGTGTCACCTTGTCGGGGCTGTACTTAGCAACGCATTGACCTTAACTGCCCTCTGAAATGCCAAGCAAGCTCTTCAGTTCAGGGATAACTAGGGTTGGAGATAAGTGTTGGGGATCTCGTATAAGTGACTTAAAGAAAGATGGCATTCTGTCCTCCCAACATCACCCATCTGACCAAACCTTGCTCAGCTGTCCTGAAACTTAGGTACAATGATGGATCAATTAAAATCTGCAAGAGTCCTACATCAGAGGAGTGCAGAGATCAAGAAACCTTTCGGGTGGAAAGGGTCTCGGCCCGAAATGCTGACTGTTTACTCATTTCCATAGATACTGCCTGACCGGCTGAGCTCCATAGGCAAGAAAAGTTTGGGATGAAGAGGAAAGTCCACGTAGGGATTTGAGAACAAAACAAGAAACTTTGAAATTGAGATACTAACGTTCTGGGAATTGGAGCGTTCAGTAAACAAAAGTGTAGTGTGGATCAGAAGGATACTCCATCCCTTGTGAATTGGTGACCGATATTTTCACATGATGTCACTGTCAGATGCCTTCTGCTATTTTTAAATTTGTTCTTGATAAGTGATATTTGGTTCAATTGCCTTCCATAGAATGAGTGGTTCCTCTGCCAGACAGAAGTAACGTGGACAGGAAGGTAAATAAGGCAGTACAGTAGATTAGCAGTTAGCGTAACACTTTACAGTGCAACGCGTAAGATCGGGGTTCAATTCCCTCCATCACCTGTAAGGAGTCTGCACGCTCTCCCCATGCCTGTATGGGTTTCCTCCCACATTCCAAAGATGTACAGCACTGTGCAAAAGTCTTAGGCACATATATATAGCTAGGGTGCGTAAGACTTTTGCACAGTACCGTATTTGTCAACGTGGAGCAAAGAGCAAGTTTGTAAATCTGGTGGGTACAAAGAATGTTGGAAATGGTGGGGGTGGAGTGCCAGGGGAGGGATGTGGGACAGATGGCAGAGAAGGAGTGCCGGGGCGGGGGTGGGGTGGTGGCACTGGTGCAGAAACACCCAGTCTTGAGATACCAGGTAAAGTCATTTGATTCCAAAGAATTGATCACTACAGAATGTTTCTCTGGTGCTTTCTGCTCCCTTCGCTCTCCCTTCCCCGTTTCCCAACCATCTCTCTGCCCCCTTCCCACTCTCAGTCCACAATGGAGACCCATATCAGAATCAAGTTTATCATCGCTCATATGTCATGAATTTTTTTTTGTGACAGCAGTACAGAGTGATAAATAAAATTACTACAGTATTGTGCAAAGGTCTAAGGCTCCCTAGCTATGTATATGTGCCTAAGACTTTTGCACAGTGCTGTATAGGTTAGGGTTCGTAAGAGGTTGGCATGCTATGTCGGCGCCGGATGTGTGGTTGCAGATGTGCCCAGCACATCTCCGAAGCAAATGAAGTATTTTACTTTATGTTTCAATGCTTGCGTGACAAATAAGAGCTGGTAAAACTGATCCGTGTAGCTTGCAAAAACTGCATGGCTAAAAGCAAGTAGCCTTGTCTTAACTAAGGTAATCAGGGATTGGACAGTGACTAGAGAGGTTAATTTTAACTGAACTTGGAATGAATCACAGGTAGCATCATACAAAATGGAAACAGGTCTACATCAAGGGGCCCTTGGGTTGGGTCAGGTTGACTTCAATGGACAGCGGAGTTAAGTGGGTATAATCAGTTTACCAGCACCAGGGTTAGATAAAAAATTATGAAGGCCAAACTGCCAAAAGCTTTCTTTACGACCCTATCTACCCAGGATGTCACTTTCAATGACTAGTATATGCCCAAGAGGAGGGACCTAGACTTTTGTTACAAGATGCCAGAGGCACGTGATACCTCCCTGTAAACAAAAGCTTTTTAGACCACCAGAGGGCTGTTACGAGCCAACCATGTTGCCATGAGCCCTACATGGACAGCTGGCAGCCTGCTGGTGTTAGCAAACAATGAAGACAAGAGATTCTGAAGATGCTGGGAACCCAGGGCAACACACACAAAATGCTGGAGGAACTCAAAGGTTCAGGCTGCATCTATGGAAAGGAATTTCGGGCTGAGACTCTTCATCAGGACGAAATAGGAAGGTGGTTGAAGCCAGAAATAGAAGGTGGGGTGAGGGGGCAGATTGCAAGCTGGCAGGTGATAGGTGAGACCAGGTGAGGGGGCAGGTGAGTGGGTGGGGGGAGAGGGGATAAAGTAAGTAGCTGGGAGGTGATAGGTGGAATATGTAAAGAGCTGAAGAAGAAGGAATCTGATAGGAGGAGACAGTGGACCACGGGAGAATGGGGAGGTGGAGGGGGGCATCAGAGAGAGGTGATAGGCAGGTGTGGAGAAGAGAAGAGGTAAGAGGAATGGAAAAAGGGAGAAGGGGAAGGGGGAGAAATTGCCAGATGTTAGAGAAATCGATGTCAGTGCTATCAGCTTGGAAACTACGCAGACGGAAATGAATTGCTTTTTAAATGACCAGAGAACAGTTAAGAGTTGACCATGTTGCTATGAGCCTGACATGGACAGTTGACAGGTTGCTGGAACGAGCAAACAAAGACTTGTTTTTAGCCTCAGTTCAATTGCTTCTTGGCCACTTTTCCTCAGATCAGTTTTTTAAAATTTAAACTGTTCTGACAGATTATTAATTGAGACATCTGGACTGCAGTAGTACCAGAAAGTGTGGGGGAAACACGTAGCTGATTCAGATACTTTGACCTAAAAGATTAAAACCCTGTTTCTCTGTCCAGGGCATCTGTAGACAGACAGAGACAGGGTTTTAACATTGCAAGTCAATAGCCCTTTGTCAGAACTGAGCAACAGGGAAAACAAAAGTGCACGGAGAGGGTGAGAAGGATGGATAGGACAAAGGGAATAAGGATGAGGCCTGGGTTACTATGGTGATAAACTGATGCTGAAGCCTTCTGGTTGATGGGTGGATGATGGGAGAGAGAGAGAGAATAGACCAAGGAATATATAAAACCTGTGAAATGCAGGTCAGAAAGAGAGAAGAGTCAGACCAGTAGACGGAGACAGACAGAGAGAAACAGTGAGACATGGAGAGAGAGAGTGAGGGAGAAAGAGAGAGAGAGAGAAAGAGAGATACACACAGAGAATGAGAGAGATGGAGAGAGGAGGAGGGGGATAGAAAGAAGAGAGAGGAGCGACAGTCAGAGCAAAAGAGAGAGAGAAGCACACACATGCACGCACGCGCAGATGGAGAGAGAGACATAAAGAGGGAGAAGACAGAGAAAGAGAGAGAGAGAGAGCGAGAGAGAAAATCTGTGAGGTGCATGTCAGAACTACGGGAAACGGGCTGGTATGTCAGGCTGCATTAGTGTCGAGGGAAAAGCAGAGATATTACAGAAGGATTACCCCAAGCAGAGCTGGACTATTAGCCTAGTCACTTGGCCGCTGCACCACCAGACTCTCCATGTGATGTATGTCTTAACCTCCATCAGTACTCATTTGTCGTTTTCTCTCTCCAGTTCCAGAGACCAAATGATTTCTCTCCTCCGTTTCGGTTTGGGACAGTTCCCAATGGAAGCACAGAAAGAAACATCCGTAACAATTACCTCGAAATGCACACCTACATGACAAAGTACAATCAGAAATCCGTGCTCGACGCATTAATAAGCCTGAAGGCCGGGTAAGAACATAAATAAAATTGTGTTAATATACTAAGCAGTGGGAATAGGGCACTTTGGTAGGAGCATATACATTTAGATCATAAGACCATAAGACATAGGAGCAGACTGAGACCATTTGGCCCATCGAGTCTGTTCTGTCATTCCGTCGTGGCTGATTTATTATCCCTTTCAAACTCATCCTTTTGCCTTCTCCCCATAAACTTTGACACCCTGACTAATCATGATCCTATCAACCTCTGCTTTAAACATACCCAATGACTTGGCCTCCACAGCCGACTGTGGTAATAAATTCCACGGATTCACCACTCATTGGCTAAAGAAATTCTTCCTCATCTCTGTTCTGAAAGAACGTGCTTCTATTCTGCGGCTATGCCCTCTGGTCCTAGACTCTCCCACTACAGGAAACATCCTCTCCACATCCCCTCTATCTAAGCCTTTCAATATTCAATAGGTTTCAAAGAGATCGCCCCTTATTCTTCTAAACTCCAGCAAGTACAGACCCAGAGCTCCTCATACGTTAACATTTCCATTCCCGGGATCATTCTTGTGAACCTCCTCTGGACTCTCTCCAATGCCAGCACATCCTTTTTTTCAGATAAGAGGCCCAAAACTGCTCACAGTACTCCAAGTGTTCCAAGCTTAGTTGGGCCTTAAAATACAGGCCATTCCTCTGTGTGTTACCCTTCCTAAGGCAAGACCTCGATCTGGGGGATGGGTCCGAGCTATAAAAATTCTTCCAGCTGGATTTTAATTTTTCATTGGCTCCACACTATGATTAATATGCTCATTAACAGATGGTTAACAACTGTGTTTTAAATCATGCAGGCATTGGTTTTAATTTGGTTCTTTCCCCCAAGACCCTAAAGGCAATGCAGTGGAGCCAGCTGATGCCTAATCTTAGAGAGAAGAGCTTTAAATGAACACTTCACTGTGGCTACTCTGACCTCTGATAACCCGACTGGCCCTGCCCTAATAACACTGGACAACAAATTTTTTCCTCAGATTTTTTTTTTGGTTTATGATAGACCACCTGAAGCTAAACACAAATATAATTCCAGCCTACTTGTATCACGTAAGAATTTGGAGAAACAAGGAATTAACTTTTATTGAATAAAATGCGTATAATTGCATTATGGTGATGACGCTTTGCAATAGTTTTAGATTCTGAGAACACTCAGTCCTCTTTTATTGTCACTTAGAAATGCATACATTCATTAAGAAATGATACAATGTTTCTCCAGAGTGATATCACAGAAAACAGGACAAACCAAAGACTAACACTGACAGAACCACATAATTATAACATATAGTTACAGCAGTGCAAAGAAATACCATAATTTGATGAAGAACAAACCATGGGCACAGTAAAAAAAAGTCTCAAAGTCCCCGAGCCGATTGACTCCCGAGTCCCCGATAGCAGGCAGCAAAAGGGAGAAACTCCCTGCCATAAACCTCCAGGCACCGTTAACTTGCTGATGCCTTGGAAGCAGCCGACCACAGCTGACACTGAGTCCGTCCTTCCAAAAACTTCGAGCCTCCAACCAGCCCCTCCGATACAGCCACCCGAGCACCATCCTCTGCCGAGCCTTCGACCTAACCCGGGCCGCTGAAACAAGCAAAGCTGAGGATTCGGGGCCTTGTGCTCCGGAGATTCCGGTTACCACACAGTAGCAGCGGCAGCGAAGCGGGCATTTCAGAAGTTTTCCAGATGTTCCTCCATGCTGTTAGGTCTGTCTCCATCAAATCAGAAATGTGCACGGTCCCCTACTTGACAGATTACAGATATCATTCACCGGAGAGGCCGCGCGCACTGCCGTCGCGCCGCCATCTTCTCTTCCTTAGTTCAACTAAGCTAAAAATGTTTTGTTTTTGATTTTCATTTGTACTCAGTGTCTGAGGCTTCTCGCTCAAGTGTCCAACAATAATTAGCCAGCATTGATGGATTCCAGTTGCCCTGGTATCCTTTCTCCGTGATGGCAATGTCCTAGTGAAACCTTTCACCATGCTCGTCACTGACAGCACCAAGATTTGCAGGGAAGAAGTCTAAATGGGAATGCAGAAAGTGAATCTTTAGTGACATGTTGCACTTCATGGCTTGGTGCTCTGTAGATGCCAAGAAAATTTTTAACAACACCCTTGAATGCCTTCCATGCAGTTTTCTTTGGTCCCACTAGAAGTTCTTCAAACTGCCTGTCATTGATGACCTGCTTTCCTTAATCTTGTCATCAGTTACTCTGACTTGAATTATGAATTGAAATAACAAATCTAGGCAATTTCAAAAAAAATGTTGCGTGCGTGATAGGGAAATTTCACCGTGATTTTCATGATCAGAAGACCAAAATCCATAAGGTACACCAATAAGTAGTGAGGAAGTAAAATCTTTGTTGTCCAGTGTTATTGCTCTTCTATTGCTTCAGATTCTCCCTCCAGAGGGATTGCTGGGCAGTGTGACTGACCATAAAAATGTAAGATATAGGAGCAGAGTTAGGTCATTCAGCCCATCAAGTCCACTCTGCCATTTCATTATGGCTGATCCCGGATCCCATTTAACCCCACACCCATGTCCTTTCACCATATCCCCTTGATGCCCCGACCAATCAGGAATCTATCCACTTCTGCTTTAAATATACCCATGTACTGTACTTCCACTGCAGTCTGTGGCTGAGCATTCCACAGGTTCCCCACTCTTTGGCTAAAAACATTCCTCCTTACCTCTGTTCTAAAAGGTCGCCCCTCAGTTTTGAGGTTCTGCCCTCTAGTTCTGTCCTTGCCTCAGTGACAAACTTTTTGAGAAAGTTTCATTCCAGGACGTGGGTCTGTAGCCAAGGTAACGGTTTTCAATCCTTCCTCTTATAGAGAACCAGCTCTCCCACAACTGTACATACACACACACACACACACACACACACACACACACACACACACACACACACACACATACATACTTTCACACCTACACACATACACACTCTCACATACACCGTCGCTCACACACACACACTCACACTCACTCACTTTCACATAACTCATACACTCACTCTCATACACTCGTACACATTTTCACACCTATACACACACACAGTCATTCACATGCACTCTCTCTCACAGACACACACATGCTCACACTCACTTTCACATAAAATCTCGTATACTCACTTACACACCCCTACACACACTCGTACACATTTTCACACCTACACACACACACAGTCATTCACGTGCACTCTCTCTCACAGACACACACACACACACACACACAGTTACCATCACTGCATTTCAGGGTGTGGTCCAGATCCACCTCACTCCTTCCCCTGGTATTTGTTGACGGTGATTAGTACCACTCACCTACATTTACCTGAATCACCTCTGTGAATTTTGCAACATCCATTCACTCTCCTTGTACGAAATCGTGGTGCTGGTTTAGTACATAGGCAGACAATGCTTCAGTATGGGATGTTCCTCTTAATTGAGGAGCGGCTGCCCTGACAGAGTCCCTCCAGAAGGCAGCAGGTGTTCCTGGTAGGAAGAGATCACTGGCAACTATTGTTGGGACATTGACGCAGTCTATGTATGTCTACCCACCGGGGAACCTGCATGGAAGGGATTACCAGTGGCTGCCCTCTCCTCTCCTATGGGCTGATGTGTCAATAGTCTCCCTAGTGTAGCGGTGATCAGCAAACTGAGGTATACAGTGTTTATCAACAGGGTTGGAATGGTCCTGAGGCTGGAGAGTTGAGGGCACTGATGACCTTAATTTCGAGTGTTTGAAACTTGTACCCGAAGTTTCCTGAGGTCACGGGGTTTGCTCTGCGGATATGCTTCTCGATAATATACTGCTGTTGATTGGTCATTGGACAGGAAACAGAGGGCACCAAGATGAGGATACCCTCAGGGTGGAGCACCACACCTATATTCCATCTGGGTAGCCTCCAACCTGATGGCATGAATGTCGATTTCTCGTACTGGTAAACAAATTTCCCCCGCCCGGCCCCCTTCCTCTGTTACCTACTCTGACCGTTTACCTTTCTCACCTGTGTATATCTCCCCCGGGTTGCCTTCTCCTTCCCTTTCTTCCATGATCCACTCTCCTCTCCAATCAGATTTCCCTTTCTTCTGTGATCCACTCTCCTCTCCAGCCCTTTGTCTTCCCTCCCACTTGGCTTCACCTATCACCTTCCAGCTAGCCTCCTTCACTGCCCCCCCACCCCGGCCACCGATCTTTTTAAGTCCGGCATCTTTCCCTTTCCTGTCCAGTCTCGGCCGGAAACGTAGACTGTTTATCCTTTTCCATAGATGCTGCCTGACCCGCTGAGTTTCTCCAGCATTTTGTGTGCGTTGCTCTGGATTTCCAGCATCTGCAGACCTTCTCATGTTTATAAAAACAAATGAGTCATTTTTGGGTTCTAACTCATAGGATACCAGAGGAATCGGTTCTGGGTTTCTAGGTGTTGATAGTCTGCATTAATAAATAGAAAGAAGAAATTTGCGTAGCCTCCTCCTTGATGGGAGTGGGACAAAAGGTCCATGAACAGGGTGTGTGGGATCCTCCATGATGTAATTGGTCTTTTTCCGCACCTTCCTGTTTGTACAGTATGCCCTTGATGGTGGGTGGGCAGGCAGCCGTGAGGCATTAGGCAATTTTAACTACCCGTTGTAGAGCTTTCCTGTCCACTGTGTTGCAGAGATGCGGCACGTTAGGATGCTTTCAGCTGCGCGTCTGTAGAAGGTCACGAGCATTGGTGTGCATGGGCCAACTTTCTTCAGCTTCCTCAGAAAACAGAGGCATTGGTGAAGTGTGGAGGATGTGATCTGGGACCATGAGAGGCCAGGCGAGATCTGCACTCCCAAAATAAAAAAGAAAGGTTATTGGTGCTCAGAGCGATCCAGGCCTGTTATCCATGGACTTTGGTGGGAGAAGTGAAGCTGCCAGTGTGGCTCTCTCTGTGAGACATGGAGCAACAAAGAGTTGTGTTCTAAAACAAGAGAAAATCTGCAGGTGCTGGAAGTTCCAGCAATACACCCAAAATGTTGGAGGAACTCAGCAGGTCAGGCAGCATCTATGGAAAAGAGTGAACAGACGACGTTTCAGGTCGAGACCCTTCATCAGGACTGGGAAAAAAGAGAGATGAGAAGTCAGAGTAAGAAGGTTGGGGGAGGGGAGGAAGAAGTACAGGGTGGTAGGTGACAGGTGAAACCAGGAGAGGGGATGTGGTGGAGTAAAGAGCTGGGAAGCTGATCGGTGAAGAAGATAATGGGCTGGAAAATGAGGAATCTGACAGGAGAGGGTAGAAGATCATGGAAGAAAGGACAAAGAGAAGAACACTAGAGGGAGATGATGGACAGTGAAGGAGTAAGGTGAGAGACAGAGATGGGAATGGAGAATGGTGAAGGGAGGGGTGGGGCATTAACCAGAAGTTTGAGAGATCAGTTCATGCCATCAGCTTGCCCAGACGAAATATAAGGTGCTGTTCCTCCAACCTGACTGTGGCCTCATCGCAGCAGTAGAGAAGGCCGTGGACTGACATGTCGGAATGGGAATGGGAAGTAGAATTGAAATGGATGGCCACCAGGGGATTCCGCTTTTTCTGGCAGACGGAGTGCAGGTGCTCGGCGAAGCGGCCTCCCAATCTATGTCAGGTCTCACCGATGTACAGTTGTGCCCTAAACTTGTCTGCCTCCTGTAAGGTGGTTCCTGTGTGTGCCCATAGTACATGGGAGCTGTTTGCTCTCATTTCCATTTCATCCCTGATGAGAAACATAGAACATAGAAGAGTACAGCACAGGAACAGGCCATTCGGCCCACAGTGTTGTGCTGTACCAGCTAAAAAGCAAATCAAAAACACCCAAACACTAATCCCTCCTACCTACACAATAGACAATAGACAATAGATGCAGGAGTAGGCCATTCAGCCCTTCGAGCCAGCACCACCATTCACTGTGATAGAAACATAGAAACATAGAAAATAGGTGCAGGAGTAGGCCATTCGGCCCTTCGAGCCTGCACCACCATTTATTATGATCATGGCTGATCATCCAACTCAGAACCCCGCCCCAGCCTTCCCTCCATACCCCCTGATCCCCGTAGCCACAAGGGCCATATCTAACTCCCTCTTAAGTATAGCCAATGAACTGGCCTCAACTGTTTCCTGTGGCAGAGAATTCCACAGATTCACCACTCTCTGTGTGAAGAAGTTTTTCCTAATCTCGGTCCTAAAAGGCTTCCCCTTTATCCTCAAACTGTGATCCTTCGTTCGTCCCCAACATCGGGAACAATCTTCCTGCATCTAACCTGTCCAATCCCTTTAGGATTTTATACGTTTCAATCAGATCCCCCCTCAATCTTCTAAATTCCAACGAGTACAAGCCCAGTTCATCCAGTCTTTCTTCATATGAAAGTCCTGCCATCCCAGGAATCAATCTGGTGAACCTTCTTTGTACTCCCTCTATGGCAAGGATGTCTTTCCTCAGATTAGGGGACCAAAACTGCACACAATACTCCAGGTGTGGTCTCACCAAGGCCTTGTACAACTGCAGTAGTACCTCCCTGCTCCTGTACTCGAATCCTCTCGCTATAAGTGCCAGCATACCATTTGCCTTTTTCACCGCCTGCTGTACCTGCATGCCCACTTTCAATGACTGGTGTATAAGGACACCCAGGTCTCGTTGCACCTCCCCTTCTCCTAATCGGCCACCATTCAGATAATAATCTGTTTTCCTATTTTTGCCACCAAAGTGGATAACTTCACATTTATCCACATTAAATTGCATCTGCCATGAATTTGCCCACTCACCCAACCTATCCAAGTCACTCTGCATCCTCTTAGCATCCTCCTCACAGCTAACACTGCCACCCAGCTTTGTGTCATCCGCAAACTTGGAGATGCTGCATTTAATTCCCTCATCCAAGTCATTAATATATATTGTAAACAACTGGGGTCCCAGCACTGAGCCTTGCGGTACCCCACTAGTCACCGCCTGCCATTCTGAAAAGGTCCTGTTTATTCCCACTCTTTGCTTCCTGTCTGCTAACCAATTCTCCACCCACACCAATACCTTACCCCCAATACCGTGTGCTTTAAGTTTGCACACTAATCTCCTGTGTGGGACCTTGTCAAAAGCCTTTTGAAGATCCAAATATACCACATCCACTGGTTCTCCCCTATCTACTCTACTAGTTACATCCTCAAAAAATTCTATGAGATTCGTCAGACATGATTTTCCTTTCACAAATCCATGCTGACTTTGTCCGATCATTTCACCGCTTTCCAAATGTGCTGTTATCACATCCTTGATAACTGACTCCAGCAGTTTCCCCACTACCGACGTTAGGCTAACCGGTCTATAATTCCCCGGTTTCTCTCTCCCTCCTTTTTTAAAAAGTGGGGTTACATTAGCCACCCTCCAATCCTCAGGAACTAGTCCAGAATCTAATGAGTTTTGAAAAATTATCACTAATGCATCCACTATTTCTTGGGCTACTTCCTTAAGCACTCTAGGATGCAGACCATCTGGCCCTGGGGATTTATCTGCCTTCAATCCCTTCAATTTACCTAACACCACTTCCCTACTAACAAGTATTTCACTCAGTTCCTCCATCTCACTGGACCCTCTGTCCCCTACTATTTCTGGAAGATTATTTATGTCCTCCTTAGTGAAGACAGAACCAAAGTAATTATTCAATTGGTCTGCCATGTCCTTGCTCCCCATAATCAATTCACCTGTTTCTGTCTGTAGGGGAACTACATTTGTCTTTACCAGTCTTTTCCTTTTTACATATCTATAAAAGCTTTTACAGTCCGTTTTTATGTTCCCTGCCGGTTTTCTCTCATAATCTTTTTTCCCCTTCCTAATTAAGCCCTTTTTCCTCCTCTGCTGAACTCTGAATTTCTCCCAGTCTTCAGGTGAGCCACTTTCTCTGGCTAATTTGTATGCTTCTTCTTTGGAACTGATACTATCCCTAATTTCTCTTGTCAGCCACGGGTGCACTACCTTCCTTGATTTATTCTTTTGCCAAACTGGGATGAACAATTGTTGTAGTTCATCCATGCAACCTTTAAATGCTTGCCATTGCATATCCACCGTCAATCCTTTAAGTGTCATTTGCCAGTCTATCTTAGCTAATTCACGTCTCATACCTTCAAAGTTACCCCTCTTTAAGTTCAGAACCTTTGTTTCTGAATTAACTATGTCACTCTCCATCTTAATGAAGAATTCCACCATATTATGGTCACTCTTACCCAAGGGGCCTCTCACAACAAGATTGCTAATTAACCCTTCCTCATTGCTCAAAACCCAGTCCAGAATAGCCTGCTCTCTAGTTGGTTCCTCGACATGTTGGTTCAAAAAACCATCCCGCATACATTCCAAGAAATCCTCTTCCTCAGCACCTTTACCAATTTGGTTCACCCAATCTACATGTAGATTGAAGTCACCCATTATAACTGCTGTTCCTTTATTGCACACATTTCTAATTTCCTGTTTAATACCATCTCTGACCTCACTACTACTGTTAGGTGGCCTGTACACAACTCCCACCAGCGTCTTCTGCCCCTTAGTGTTATGCAGCTCTACTCATATCGATTCCACATCTTCCCGGCTTATGTCCTTCCTTTCTATTGCATTAATCTCTTCTTTAACCAGCAACGCCACCCCACCTCCCCTTCCTTCATGTCTATCCCTCCTGAATATTGAATATCCCTGAACGTTGAGCTCCCATCCTTGGTCACCCTGGAGCCATGTCTCTGTGATCCCAACTATATCATAATCATTAATAACAATCTGTACTTTCAATTCATCCACCTTATTACGAATGCTCCTTGCATTGACACACAAAGCCTTCAGGCGCTCTTTTACAACTCTCTTAGCCCTTATACAATTATGTTGAAAAGTGGCCCTCTTTAATGCTTGCCCTGGATTTGTCGGCCTGCCACTTTTACTCTTCTCCTTAGTACTTTTTGCTTCTACCCTCACTTTACACCCCTCTGTCTCTCTGCACTGGTTCCCATCCCCCTGTTGTGAACTAACCTCCTCACGCCTAGCCTCATCCACAATCAGTACCCTTTTCCTGCCTTCTCCCCATATCCCTTCACTCCGCAATCTTTAAGAGCTCTATCTATCTCTTTTTTGAAAGAATCCAGAGAATTGGCCTCCACTGCCTTCTGAGGCAGAGCATTCCACAGATCCACAACCCTCTGTGTGAAAAAGTTTTTCCTCAACTCCGTTCTAAATGGCCTACCCCTTATTCTTAAACTGTGGCCTCTGGTTCTGGACTCCCCCAATATTGGGAACATGTTTCCTGCCTCTAGCGTGTCCAATCCCTTAATAATCTTATATGTTTCAATCAGATCCCCTCTCATCCTTCTAAATTCCAGTGTATACACCGTGTCCATATCCTTCCATCTTCCTTAAATCTAAGTGCCTATCCAAACATCTCTTAAAAGCCTTTAAAGTAGTTGCTTCTACCACTGAACCAAGCAGTGCATTCCACTCTGAGTAAAAATCTTACTCCTCACATCCCCCTTGAACCTACCCCCCTCTCGCCTTCAATGCATGCCCTCTGATATTAGACATTTCAATCCTGGGAAAAAGATACTCTCTGTTCATTCCGTCTACACCTCTCACAATCTTACAAACCACCTCAATCAGATCCCCCCTCAGCCTTTGGCACTCCAGAGAAAACAGCCCAAGTTTATCCAGCTTCTCGTGACAGCGCATGCCCTCTAAACCAGGCAGCATCTTGGTAAGCCTCTTCTGCACCCTCTCCAAAGCCTCAAAATTCAAGAGTGAAGACATTGAAAGGGAATTCTGGTTCCACCAAAGGTGCAAGGCAAGGTTTTGGTGCTCAGCGTGAGTACTGCGCAGGGCGAGGCGCAGAACAGAGTGTGACATTCTGACCACCAGGGTTTGTGGTGTGTCTAGTTTACAACATTGTTTCTCAGCCTTCAACATTGTCGAAGCTGCTGTATCTGTCGGGGACCATCAACAATTATTTTGCAAGCCTGAAAAATTCACTGACAGTGAAGCCTGTCTATAGTGTTAGGTCGATGGGATGAGGCAGAATAATAGATAGGATCATAGACTGAATGGGCCGAAGGGTCTGTTCTGTAGTGCTCCATGACTCTATTACTGTCAACACTGGTATAAATTGCAGTGGTAAACAGGGACGTCTTATCCACTAATGATTACAAATGGTAGTAACTGGTGTCGTGAGATCCACAAAGATGAGAAGAACCCTTTTCTCTGTGATAAATGCATAGTTTAACTTTGCCGCAATATTTTACCCTGCCTTGTGTTGTCAGATTTCTGGCTTATTGCCTTCACAAGCCAGACCATCAAGATGCACAGAAGCCTGGCCACAGGAACCTTTGGGAGACCTGTTTTGAAACTTTACGAGCTAGAGTGACACTCCGCTATTGCAGGATGTGGCATTCAGTTAGCCTGACATCAGTGGTCGGGGAAATGCTGAAATCTATTATTAAGGAAGTAATAACAATGCACTTAGAAAATAATAATAGGACTAGCAGTTTCAACATGAAACTGGAAGGGAAGTCATATCTGACAAATCAATTAGAGCTTTTCTGTGGCTATAACTTGCAGAATAAATAAATAAGACTATAAAACATAGGAACAAAATTAGACCATTTGGCCTATCAAATCTATTCTACCATTCCATCATGGTTGATCTTCCCTCCCAACCCATTCTCCCACTTTCTCCCCATATCCTTTGATGCCTTTACTAATCGAAAATCTACCAACCTCCACTTTAAATATGCCCAATGACTCGGCCCCGAAGGCCACCTGTTGCAATGAATTCCACAGATTCACCACCCTCTGGCTAAAGAAATTCCATAGAACCATAGAAACTACAGCACAGAAACAGGCCCTTTGGCCCTTCTTGGCTGTGCCGAACCATTTTCTGCCTAGTCCCACTGACCTGCACACGGACCATATCCCTCCATACACCTCCCATCCATGTATCTGTCCAATTTATTCTTAAATGTTAAAAAAGAACCCGCATTTACCACCTCGTCTGGCAGCTCATTCCACACTCCCACCACTCTCTGTGTGAAGAAGCCCCCCCTAATGTTCCCTTTAAACTTTTCCCCCCTCACCCTTAACCCTTGTCCTTTGGTTTTTTTCTCCCCTTGCCTCAGTGGAAAAAGCCTGCTTGCATTCACCCTATCTATACCCATCATAATTTTATATACCTCTATCAAATCTCCCCTCATTCTTCTATGCTCCAGGGAATAAAGTCCTAACCTATTCAACCCTTCTCTGTAACTGAGTTTCTCAAGTCCCGGCAACATTCTTGTAAACCTTCTCTGCACCCTTTCAACCTTATTTATATCCTTCCTGTAATTTGGTGACCAAAACTGAACACAATACTCCAGATTCGGCCTCACCAATGCCTTATACAACCTCATCATAACATCCTAGCTCTTATACTCAATACTTTGATTAATAAAGGCCAATGTACCAAAAGGTCTCTTTACGACCCTGTCTACCTGTGACGACACTTTTAGGGAATTTTGTATCTGTATTCCCAGATCCCTCTGTTCCACTGCACTCCTCAGTGCCTTACCATTAACCCTGTATGTTCTACGTTGGTTTGTCCTTCCAACGTGCAATACCTCACACTTGTCAGTATTAAACTCCATCTGCCATTTTTCAGCCCATTATTCCAGCTGGTCCAAGTCCCTCTGCAGGCTCTGAAAACCTTCCTCACTGTCTACTACACCTCCAATCTTCGTATCATCAGCAAACTTGCTGATCCAATTTACCACATTATCATCCAGATCATTGATATAGATGACAAATAACAATGGACCCAGCACTGATCCCTGTGGCACACCACTAGTCACAGGCCTCCACTCAGAGAAGCAATTCTCTACCACCACTCTCTGGCTTCTTCCATCGAGCCAATGTCTAATCCAATTTACCACCTCTCCATGTATACCTAGCGACTGAATTTTCCTAACTAACCTCCCATGCGGGACCTTGTCAAAGGCCTTACTGAAGTCCATGTAGACAATATCCACTGCCTTCCCTTCATCCACTTTCCTGGTAACCTCCTCGAAAAACTCCAACAGATTGGTCAAACATGACCTACCACGCTCAAAGCCATGTTGACTCTCCCTAATAAGCCCCTGTCTATCCAAATGCTTGTAGATTCTGTCTCTTAGTACTCCCTCCAATAACTTACCTACTACTGACGTTAAACTCACCAGCCTATAATTTCCCGGATTACTTTTCGATCCTTTTTTAAACAACGGAACAACATGAGCCACTCTCCAATCCTCCGGCACTTCACCTGTAGACAGTGACATTTTAAATATTTCTGCCAGGGCCCCCGCAATTTCAACACTAGTCTCCTTCAAGGTCCGAGGGAACACTCTGTCAGGCCCCGGGGATTTATCCACTTTAATTTTCCTCAAGACAGCAAGCACCTCCTCCTTTTCAATCTGTACAGTTTCCATGGTCTCACTACTTGATTCCCTCAATTCCATAGATTTCATGCCAGCTTCCTTAGTAAATACAGACGCAAAAAACCTATTTAAGATCTCCCCCATTTCCTTTGGTTCCGCACAAAGCCGACCACTCTATCTTCAAGAGGACCAATTTTATCCCTTACAATCCTTTTGCTCTTAATATACTTGTAAAAGCTCTTTGGATTATCCTTCACTTTGACTGCCAAGGCAACTTCATGTCTTCTTTTTGCCCTCCTGATTTCTTTCTTAAGTATTTTCTTGCACTTCTTATACTCCTCAAGCACCTGATTTACCCCGTTTCCTATACATTTCATACAACTCCCTCTTCTTCTTTATCAGAGTTGCAATATCTCTTGAGAACCAAGGTTCCTTATTCCTATTCAATTTGCCTTTAATCCTGACAGAAACATACAAACTCTGCACTCTCAAAATTTCCCCTTTGAAGGCTTCCCACCTACCAATCACATCTTTGCCAGAGAACAACCTGTCCCAATCCACGCTTTTTAGATCCTTTCTCATTTCTTCAAATTTGGCCTTCTTCCAGTTCAGAACCTCAACCCTAGGACCAGATCTATCCTTGTCCATGATCAAATTCCTCCTCATCTCTGTTCTAAAGGGACATCCTCCTATTCTGAGGCTGTGCCCTATGGTCCTCGACTCCTCCGCTATAGGAAACATCCTCTTCACTTCCACTCTATCTAGGCCTTTCAATATTCAGTAGGTTTCAATGAGACCCTCCCTCGTTCTTCTAAACTCCAGCGAGTACAGGTTCAGAGCCATCAAGTGGGCCTCATGCATTAACTCTTTCGTTCCCAGGATCATTCTCATAAATCTTTTCATTCCTGCGATCATTCTTGTAAGCCATTAGACAGTGTTTTTAGATTGTCAGGATTATTTCATAAAGTATAACATGGCATTATTAAACAAACGCGGTGTTCTTGGTGATATACTGCTGTTGATGGGTTAATGGACAGAAAGTATCAAAGGAATACCGTAAATGGGCATTTTTTGTGTTGCAACTGGTGGGATGCCACAGGAATCAGTTCAGGGGCTCTAAAAGGGCTAAGAATGATTGAGGCAATATTACAGTGTAATACATTGAAAAAAACTATGTTACAATAAAAATATATAAGTCTTGAAAAGTAGTGCAAAAAGAGAACAAAAATAGTGAGATAGTGTTCAAGAGTTCGAGGATCGTTTGGAAATCTGATGACGGAGGGGAAGAATCTGTTTCTAAAACTCTGAGTGTGTGTCTTCAGCCTCCTGTACCCCCCTCCTTGATGGTAGCAATGAGAAGAGGGCATGTCCTGGGTGGTGGCGGGGTGGGGGGGGTCCTTACTGATGGTTGCTGCCTTTTTGAGAAACATCTTTTGAAGATGTCCTTGGTGGGGAGGCTAATGCCCGTGACCATTCTGGCTATCCTCCACTGACCTCTCTCATTAACAAGGATATTTTTGTGCATTCAGAGATGTTTTTCACTGTTGCAACACGTGGTTATTTGAGTTACTGTCATCTTCCTGTCAATTTGAAACCTGTCTAACCGTTCTTCTCTGACCTCTCTCATTAACAAAGTATTTTCACCCATCGAGCTGCTGCTCACTTGATTTTTTTTGCACCATTCTCTATAAACTCTATAGACTTCTGTGCATGAAAATCTCAGGAGATCAGAAGTTTCTGAGATACTCAAATCACCCCGTAACACGGACATCCTTACCAATCAAGTCATTTTGGCACCAACAATCACTCGACAGTCACTCCACTCTTCCCCATTCTGATCTTTGGTCTGAACAATAACTGAACCTCTTGACCGTGTAACTTAATGCACTAAGTTACAGCCACATGATTGGCTGATTAGATACTTGCATTAGCAAGCAGGTATACTGGTGTACCTAATAAAGTGGCCACTGACTGTATATTGTCCAGTAACAGCAGTCAATTCAATGAGGGTTAACATGCTTGGTGAGCTGTAGAGACGGCCGAGGAAGGCGTGGGAATTTCTGTTGAATGCTGAGTGTGGATGTGACTGACAGAGTGAACTTTGACTGGCTTTGGTTCCCTTGCAGGAAGTTGGACGCCTTCATTTACGATGCGGCCGTGCTGAACTACATGGCCGGGAGGGATGAGGGCTGCAAGTTAGTGACCATCGGCAGTGGTAAGGTGTTTGCCACCACCGGCTATGGAATCGCCATCCAGAAGAACAGCGGCTGGAAGCGGGCGGTGGATCTTGCCATCCTGCAGCTTTTTGGTGACGGTGAGGGAGATTGTAATACTCTGTTGTCCTGAGTGTGGTAAACCATATATATGTTGTAACTGGGTTAACTGTCTGGACACGCCCCTCTGCTGACTGCCCCTGTGGCTCCTCCCACAGTTCCCTGAATAAAGGTGATTTCGCCTTGCCCCTCCCCTTCAGTCCGGGAGCAGACACTCAGCATGGAGGTCGTATTCTACTGCGAATAAAAGCCTTTCAGTATTTACCCCACTTCAGTCTTTTGGAATTATTGAAGGTGCTTCACTGAGAATACAGAATGACCCAGATAGAGTGGTAGTGGAGGCAATGTTTCTAATGGTGGGAGAGTCTAGAACCAAAGGGTGCACCTTCAGAATACAAAGACGTCTCTTTAGAATGGAAACACGAGGAAATCTGCAGATGCTGGAAATTCAAGCAACACACACAAAAATTGCTGGTGAACGCAGCAGGCCAGGCAGCATCTATAGGAAGAGGAACAGTCGATATTAAGGGCCGAGGGTTTCGGCCTGTAACGTTGACTATACCTCTTTCTATAGATGCTGCCTGGCCTGCTGCGTTCACCAGCATTTTTTTGTCTTTAGAATGGAGATGAAGAAGATTTTCTTTAGCCAGAGGGTGATAAATTGGTGGAATTCATTGCCACAGATGGCTATTCAAAATGGAGGCTAATAGGTCCTTGATTAGTAAGGGTGTCACAGTTACGGGGAGAAAGCAGGAGAGTAAATAAAAATCAGAATCAGATTTTATATCACTGACATACCTGTATGTTATGAAATTTGTTGTTTTGCAGCAGCAGTACAGTGCAATACTTAAAAAGACTATAAATTCCAATTGTTTATGTATGTATATATATAGCCGGCTGGTGGCGCAGTGACATCAGCGCCGGACTCCGGAGCGAAAGTTCCCGAGTTCGAGTCCAGTCGGGCCGCTCCCGGGCATGCTTTCCATCCGTGCCGGGTTGAGTGTCGAGCTCACAATTCGGCCTTGTAATAAAAACTGCGCTGTGAGAAGGGCGTGGGGGACCTCTCACAGAATCTTTCCTCCAAGACAACCACTCGAAAAGTGATTGCCGAGGCTCTGGCAGAGTATGGCGCGCGCGCGCGCACACACACACATACACATACACACACACACACACACACACACACACACACACACACAAATAAATAAATGTAAATCTAATGACAGAGGGGAAGGAACTATTCCTAAAACATTGAGTGTGTGCCTTCAGGCTCCTGTACCTCCTCTCTGATGGAATCAATGAGACTACGGCATGTCCTGGGTGATGGGGTCCTTAATGATGGATGCCACCTTTTTTTGGGCATCACCTTTTGAAGGGGTCCTGGGTGCTGGGGAGGCCGGTGCCCATGATGGAACTGGCTGAGCTTACAACTTTCTGCAACTTTTTCCAATGCTGTGCAGTGGCCCCTCCAAGCCAGATGGTGATGCAACCAGTGAAAATGATCTCCACGTTACACCTGCTACAGAGATAGGCAGGGAAAACAAATCAGCCATGACTGAGTGGTGGATTTGACTTGATGGGCCATGCGAAACCATTTAAACTGCCTACTCCTATGGACCTGCACCAGGACCATAGCCTTCATACCACTGCTATCCATGCACTGACCCAAACTTCTCTTAAATGTTGAAAGCAAGCTCCATGCACCACTTGCACTGGCAGCTCATTCCACACTCTCATTCCACGGTCACCCTTAATCCATGACTTCTAGTTGTAGTCCCACCCAACTTCAATGCAAGTCTGCTTGCATTTGCTCTATCTATACCCCTCATAATTTTGTATACCTCTCTTAAATCTCCTCTCAATTTTCTACGCTCCAAGGAATAAAGTCCTAACCTGTTCTATCTTCCTTTGTAACTCAGGTCCTCCAGACCCAGCAACATCTTTGCAAACCTTTTTCTGAACTCTTTCAACCTTATTTAATTCCCTGGTTAAGATCTCTACTGCTGTGCTATGGGGTATTTTATTTTAGCAAGTTTCTGTGAAAGCAGTGTGTCCTGCTAGCGAGGTTGTTTTGGTTTTGGCTAAAGATAAGGAGCCATATTGTCCAACTTAGGATTGTTGTGTCAGCCAGTCAGGATGGTAGAATGGAGAGAAGATTCTAGAAAGAGCTGGGTGGAGAGAGATTTCTGATGGACAGAATCAGGCTCCTGGTCATTTGACAGGAGATGTGCAGAGGAATTTCCCCCGGGATCAATAAAGTATGACTATGACTATGACTATGAGGAAAGGTTCAGGATAGATGCCCGGAGGATCCAATCCGAGGAGGGAGCCCCTAATAGAAAGAGTACTTTGCGAGACAAAGGAGTCCAAGAAGGGAAGTTCTACCTGAGATGGGTGATGAGAATTCAGCACCGTGAAGTGAAGCGATGCACCCATCCACTGCAGAAACAAGCTCCATCGTTTATGTGCACATTTAAACTGGTTTAACTGTAATGGGATCTTTTATTTTTTATCTTCTTTTCTTTATTCTATTAACTGTTTGATAAAGCTGAAATTGGTGAATATACTTTCTTTATAATTTTATGCTGGTGTGCAATGTGTTATATCTTGGCGACCGATAATTGTGTATGGGCAGTATTTACTCTGCATTCACTCAAATCGAGGTTCCTTCAATAGGAATTCCCAACGTTCCTGTTTGCTCGAACCCTAAATCATACCAACCCTAGGTGTGCATTGTTTATGAAGGGTGCCCGTCTCACCGCTGAGTCACGTGGCTGTCAGCAGAGTTAGCTAACGAGCCAAGCTGGCATACAAGCTCTAGTGAGAGGGTTACACTTATTTACAACATTCCTGTACGTAGGTGACCAAAACTGCACACAATACTCCAAATTAGGCCTCACCAATGTCTTGTACAACTTCAACATAACATCCTGTCTCCTGTACTCAGTACTTTGATTTATGAAGGCCAATGTGCCAAAAACTTTCTTTACGACCCTATCTACCTGTGATACTATTTTCAACGAATTATCGGCCTGTATTCCCAGATCCCTTAGCTCTACCACACTCCTCAGTCCCCTTCTGTTCACTGTGTAAGTCCTTCCCTGGTTGGTCCTACCAAAGTGCAACATCTTGCACTTGCCTGTATTAAATTCCATCTGCCATTTTTTCAGCCCATCTTGCCAGATGATCCAGATCCCACCGCAAGCCACGATTGCCTTCCTCACTGTCCACTAGACCCCCAAATCTTGGTTAAAAGGTTCTAGTGAAAGGTTCGTTCTTCCAGCACAAGTGTTGCTTGCGAGCTCAATTTTAACATATAAAATCCCGCAAGTTAACCACGTTGTCATCTAGATCATTGATATGGATGACATAGGTTATAGGTATATAGGTTATAAGGAATCTGAGGGCCAGCCTGTACACCAAGAGTATGTATATGGAACAAGCTACCAGAGGCAGGTATATTAACAATATTTAAAAGACTTTTGGACAGGTCCAAGGATCGGAAGGGTTTAGAAGGATATGGGTCGAATCTGATCAAATGGGACTGCATTTAGAACATAGAATAAAGCACACTACAGCACTGTACAGGCTTTTTGGCCCGTGATGTTGTGTCAACCAATTAACCTACTCTGAGATCTAATGTATCTGCCTCTGCCACTACCCCTGGCAGCATGTTCCACACACTCATCACTACAGGAGGATAGCAGATATGATGTTGAAATTGTTTAAGATATTTTGGTGAGGCCTAATTTGGAGTATTGTGTGCTGTTTTGGTCACCGACCTACAGGAAAATATAAATAAGGTTGAAAGAGTGCAGAGATAATTTACAAGGATGTTGCTGGGTCTTGAGGACTTGAGTTGTATGGAAAGATTGGATAGGTTAAGACTTTATTCCTTGTAATATAGAAGATTGAGAGGAAATTTGATAGAGGGATACAAAATTATGAGGAGTATAGACAGGGTAAATGCAAGCAGGCTTTTTTTCACTGAGGTTGGGTAGGACTACAACCAGAGGTCATGGATTAAAGTAAAAGGTGAAATGTTTAAGGGGAACATGAGGGGAAACTTCTTCACTCAGAGGGTGGTGAGAGTGTGGAACAGGCTGCCAGTGCAAATGTGAGTCCAATTTCAACATTTATGAAAAGTTTGGATAGGTACATGGTTGAAAGGGGTATGGAGGGCTATGATCCCGGTGCAGGCCGATGAGAGTAGGCGGTTTAAATGGCTCGGTGTGGACTAGATGGGCCAAAGGGCCTGTTTCTGTGCCTCCATGATTCTCTGTGTAAAAAACTTAACCCTGCCATTTCCCCTATGCTTCCTTCCCATTACCTTAAAATTGTGCCCCCTGGCGTTACCAATTTCCACCCTGGGAAAAGGTCCCTGGCTGTCCACTCAATCTATGCCTTTTATTATCTTGAATACCTCTATGATGGGCATTTCAGGTTGCATGAATGATTTGCTGGATTGCTCGATAACTGCACTTGTGCTATTTATCATACCAGTTTGAACTCACAAGTATGTATGTGTCTAATGTGGTGTCTGTCGGTTTGGAAGTCAGACCTGTTGTCACGCGTTCCGCTGTTGGTCGGGGTCGATCATGGATGTTGTGTCCTTGCAGTCAAGATGATACACAGACTGGGGCAGTACGATATGGAAAGCAAACTGTTGCCCGTGCAGCAGGCTCCCCTTCTCCACCCAGCTGATGAATCCAAAGGAACGGCAGAGACCGGTATAGTTTGGCAGGGGCAGTGTCGCAGGAGTTGCCAGTCAGCAGTGAACTCAGAGCAGGACTGCCTTAGGGACTCAGGCTCCGGATGTTTCCTCGGAGTTTACTCCCGAAGCCTTCCCCATGAGTACAGGCAGCTTAGGTTTGAGATCAGGCTTTTCCTTCTCCGAGGTGAGCTGCCAACCATAGCTGATGAGCCCCATCCATAAGGGCTTCTAATTACACAAAAACCTGAAGAAACCTGCCAACTGACTAACAGAACTTGTTAACATAGTTAATTAAATGCATAAGAATCGTACAACATTTAAATGCCACGCGGAGAGTCGGGTGCAGAAAGATCCCTCCATTGGCTGGTATAGGCAAAATGAGGGTCTGGTAAGACACTGGCACACTCGGGTGCAGTGGTCAGTCTAGGCCCAATCAAAAGGCGTAAATGTCGTCCTTTACATCGTTTTTATGAACGCAAGATACTAAGGACATTAAATACTGCAGGACGATGCCGTCGATGAGTTGCTGAATACCAATGTAGTTTGTCTTATTGCATACCGTTGTTGTGTTGTGGCCTGGACTTGTCGCGTACCATTGCGATGGCGTGGTGCGCGGCACGGGCGACTGTCTTCCATGTTTTTATCGGGATCGCACGACCCTGTTGGACATTAGTCCGGTTCACAGGTTCGTTGGTGAAGCCGATGGTGGGGGAGCTGCATTGCCTCGGTTGTGGTGAGAACTAGGCCATGGAGCTTAGACATTATGCCACAGGGTTTGCCTATTTCAACTGCCCAGGGGAGGAGACAACAGAGGCGGTGTGGGAGAGAGCAGAGGCCTCTTTGTGCGCGTTGTAGTCCATACTGGGTTGGGGGCTGGCCCCTCCCATTGATATTGCTCTCTCAGCACTGCCTCTGGTGTTTGCTCAGTGTTGCCCTTCAGTGTTCACTTGGTGGAAGAACAAGTTGGACCAGGACAACTCATCACCAATCTACAGGACATGCCACTCGGGGGGCTTCTTCTTCCTTGTGGCGGTTGTATGTTGTTCTAAAATCATAACCGTATGTGCTGTCTGTGATATGTGCTGTGTGCTGTCGGTAATGTGCTTTGCATCTTGGCTCCAGGGGAATGCTGTTTTGTTTGGCTATATTCATGTATAGTTGAATAACAATTAAATTTGAACTTGACATTGAACTTGAGATGGGCCAGTAGGAAATGGAATTGGTTTATTGTTGTCATTTGTACTGATGTACTGTGATAAGCTTGCCTTTTACACTGTTCATACAGATCAAATCATTACCATAAGACCATAAGACATAGGAGTGGTATTAGGCCATCTGGCCCATGGTGTCTGCTCTGCCATTCCATCATGGCTGATTTATTATCCCTCTCAATCCCATTCTCCTGCCTTCTCCCTGTAAACTTTGACACCCTGACTAATCAAGAACCTACCAACCTCCGCTTTAAATATAGATTAGATTAGATTATGAGGACACTCAGTCCTCGTTTTATTGTCATTTAGAAAGGCATGCATTAAAAAATGATACAATGTTCCTCCAGTATGATATCACAGAAACACAAGACAGACCAAGACTAAAACTGACAAAAACCACATAATTATAACATATAGTTACAACAGTGCAAAGCAATACTGTAATTTGATAAGAGCAGACCATGGGCACGGTAAAAAAAAGTCTCAAAGTCCCGATAGCCCAACATCTCACGCAGACGGTAGAAGGGAGAAAACTCTCCCTGCCATGAGCTTCCAGCGCCGCAAACTTGCCTGGAAGTACCTGACCACAGTCCAACTCTGAGTCTGTCTGAAAACTTCAAGCCTCTGACCAGCCCTCCGACACCGAGCACCGAGCACCGAGCACCGAGCACCATCTCTGCCGAGCGCTTTGAGCTCGGCCCCGGCCGCCGAGCAACAAGCAAAGCTGAGGATTCGGGGCCTTCCCCTCCGGAGATCTCGGATTACACAGTAGCGGCGGCAGCGAAACAAGCATTTCAGAAGTTTCACCAGATGTTCCTCCGTGCTCTCACATCTGCCTCCATCAAATCAGAATTGTGCACAGCCTCCTACTTGACAGATTACAGATATTCATCACCAGAGAGGCCACGCGCGCTGCATCGTGCCACCATCTTCTCCTCCTGCCATCTAATGTACCCAATGACCTGGCCCCTACAGCCGTCTGAACCAATGAATTCCACAGATTCACACCCTCTGGCTAAGGAAATTCCTCCTCATCTCTGTTCTAAAGATATGTCCTTCTATTCTGAGGCTGTGCCCACTGTAGGAAACATTCTCTCCATGTCCGCTCTATCTAGGCCTTTGAATATCTGATAGATTTGGACTATAAGACCATAAGATATCGGAGTAGAATTAGGCCATTTGGTCCATCGAGTCTGCTCCACCATTTCATCATGGCTGATCCATTTTCCCTCTCAGCCCAATATCCTGCCTCTTCCCGTAATCCCTCATGCTTTGACTAACCAAGAACCTGTCCACCTCTGCCTTAAATACACCCAAAGCCTTGGCCTCCATAGCAGCCCATGGCAACAAATTCCAAAGATTCACCGCTCTTTCAATGAGATCCCCCTCATTCTTCCTAAACTCCAGTGAGTACAGAGTACAATTGAGGTAATACAAAGTAAAACAACAGCAGAATGCAGAATGCAGTGTAGCAACTGAGAGGAAGTACACTGCACGGAGACAGTAAGTTTCAAGATCATGACAAAGGGGATTGTGAGGTTGATAGTCAATTTTATTAGACTAGGGAACCACTCAACAGTGGTTAGAAGCTGAACTTGTATCTCGTGGTACCTGCTTTCAGGCTTTTGTATCTTCTGCCGCATTGGAGAGGGGAGAGGAGAGGATGGGTAGGGTCTTTGATTATGCTGGCGGCATTACTGAGGTAGTGAGGTCTGTAGACAGAGCCCATGAAGCATGGCTGCTTATTTGTAGCGTCATTCATTCCTTCAATAAGAAAAGGCAAATATTCAAGCCAGTTAAGGCTAATTTTAGTTCTTCTACTAAGATGGCTTCATAAATTAAGAAATAGACTCCCAGATGGAACACTGGAGGAGACTCATTTAATTAAAAATTGGATGATGTGGTGGGTGAGTGTGGAACCAGGGGGTTGAAAGTTGGAACGAACATTTTCCCATCGGCACAGAGCCATCCCTTCAGCCCTCCTGAGCTTACTCCTCATCATAATTACCTTGTGTTCTTGGGAAAGGGACTCCATTCTAATTAGCAGTGTGACACAATGTGACGTCAGCTCAAGAGATACCTAAATTTAGTCTGGTTTGTGGTTAACGATTTGATATTTAAATACTGTCTTTGTCTCTTTGTATGGTTCTCTGGGTCCTGGTTTAAATCCAGGCAAGGTTAGTGTTGTCCACGCTCGCCGACTTAACCAATTTCCCCTGGGATCAATAAAGTATGACTGAATGGCAGGAGGTGAGTTTGGTCACTGCTGTCAATAGCTACTGTATTGAGAGTCTCCCTGGACAACAGTGTGGCCCTTCTGAAACGTGTGTTCGGTTCAGACTTGGCCAAGCCAGTAAGTAATGAATAAGCAACTCACACTGGGAGTTATGCTCCTGTCCCTGACTTCCTTGTTGGAAGTTTGCGTGGATTTGGCACGTCGGCTAAAACTTTGACAAACTTCTGTCGATGGACATTGGAGAGTATCCTCCAATGTTGCATCACGGCCTGGTATGGAAACACCAATGCCCAGCAATAGAAAGGCGCACAAAAAATTAGTGGATACAGCCCAGTCCTTCACAGGCAAAGCCCTCCCCATCATTGAGTACATCTGCTTGGAGCACTGCCACAAAAAAGTGGCGTCCATCATTAAGGAGCCCACCATCAAGGTCATGCTCTCTTCTCACTGCTGCCATTGGGAAGGGGGTACAGGAGCCTTAGCTCCCATGACACCAGGTTCAAGAACAAGTGTTTTCCTTCAGTCATCAGGTCTTGAACCAGTGAGGTTAACTTCGCTCACCTCAACACTGAACTGATTCCATAACCTATGGACTCACTTTCCAGGACTCAACAACTCATGTTCTTAATATTATTTATTTTTCTTTCTTTCTTTCTTTCTTATTCATTCATTCATTCATTCATTCATTCATTTATTTATTTATTTATCTATTGTGGATCTTTTTTGGTATTCTCACAATTCGTCTTCCTCTGCGTGTTGGTTGTCAGTCATTGTGTGTAGTTTTTCATTGATTCTTTGCTCTACTGTGAATGCCTGCAAGAAAATGAATCTCAGAGTAATATCTGGTGGTGTATACATTACTTACTTAAGCCCAAGTCCCCTACTGGGAAACAGGCCATCGACAACAATTCACCAGAGTCCTCTGTCCTGTGCCTCCCCAGGAGTAGCCCATCCTGGTGTATCCTTCCTCTCCTAGGGGATGAGGTCTTTGAAGCTTCTGTTGGTGTCTCTGTAGCTCTGGGTTTTTATGGGATGGGATTGCCAGTCTCTTGCCCAGCCCTCCTCCTTTCGCAGTCGGGCTTGGCAGAGTTAGACATGTACATACTTCAATAATAAATCTGCTTTGAACTTTTGATGCTAACATTCCTGATCTTGAGGAACAAAAAAAAACACCGAGGGGAGCAAGTAATCTCCCTCTGGAATGTGGGCAATAGATTAAATCTTAGTATGCAGGTGGGACCCAGCCACTTGTCATTATAGCATCTTGCATCCAAATTTCAGGAGTTTATTGAACTGGTGTCGGAATAATCATCCAAAGTGTTTTTATTTTGGACTTTGGAGTGTGAAGTCGGCGCCAATTGCTGACCGGTGTCAGTCTGAGTGGTAGATTCTGCATGGCTGTAGACTCTGCAGTTGTCTGCAGAGGCAGTGGTCCATTATTTCAAGTGGGAGGAGGAAGATCTGGTCACTACCAGCCTTGCTGGCTACAGCTTCCGGGAGTCTGACTCCATGGTTTCCCTCCCACCTGCTCCCCCTGGCCTGGCCTGTCTCCAATGCTGCCCACTCGCGACTGTCCTGGGATTGGCGGACCATCCCTGTGGGTGGGATGGAGGAATGGGGCTTATTCTGCGGTTCTTGTTTTGCTGCTTGGCATGTTCTGTTTTGTTCTGCTGAACATTGTGGACATGTTATGCTGGCACGGGAATGTGTGGCGACACTCGCGGGCTGCCCCCAGCACATCCTTGGATTGCGTTGGCTGTTAACCAGTTCACTAAGTGCTTCAATGTACATACGAATTTGAGTCTGAATTCTCTCTCCAATCTTCTACCACTGCGTAGTGGGCTACAGGGGTACTGAATGTATCTCTCTCTCTCTCGCTCTCTCTCCCTCCCTCTTGCTCCCTGTCTCTCTCTCTCTCTCTCCTTCCCGTATACTAAATAAGTATATGACCATTGATATATATATATATACACATACACACACACACATACATACAGTATATATACACACACATGCATATTATAAGACTCCTGTACCTAATAAAGTGGCCACTGTGTGTACATTCATAGTCTTCTGCTGCTGTAAGCTATCCACTTCAAGGTCAAAGTCGCATTTCTTCCCTTATCCTGATGATATTTGGTCTGAACTCCAACTGAACCTCTGAACCAGGTCTTCATATACTGTATATATTTTCACAAACACACACACACACACACACACACACACACACACAGGTGAGGTAGTGTATGTGGGACTATTGATGGCTGAGGGGAAGAAGCTGCCCCTGAGATGTTGACTGTGTGTCAGTGCAGTGTGGGGGGGGGGGGCGGTGGCGGTGTCACCCCGGACAGAATTGCTCCCACACCCTCAGGTAAATGCTCGAACACAGCAGTGGACATTACAACTGTGTGCTCACACTCGCAAGCAAAATGGGCTGCTGACGACAGTGTGTAATTAATTTTCATTCACACAGTGTTCCTTTCTCGACTGTCTTTGGGGAGTCATTAACATATCATCAGATTCTTGTGTCTTTGCTGATGGAGATCAAGACTGTGCAGGTTCCCGGCAAAGTGGAGTTCAAGGGCATGTAATAAATTGTTTGCTGGTCGGGTTTTAGACCTCATTTTACTTTGATGTAATAAACAGTGTCAAAAACTCTCATTGTCTTCTGAGTACCTTCAGTACTCAGTACTCTCAGTACCTTCCGAATCTAATAAAGTGGCCACTGAGTGTATGTTCATGGTCTTCTGCTGCTGTAGCCCATCCATTTCAAGGTTCGACGTGATGTGCGTTCAGAGATGCTCTTCTGCACACCACTATTGTAACGTGTGGTTATTTCGCATCATTCTCTGTAAACTCCAGAGAGTGTTGTGTGTGAAAACCCTGGGAGATCAACGGTTTCTGAAATACTCAAGCCACCCCATCTGGCACCAACAATCATTCCACGGTCAAAGTCGCTTAGATCACACTTCTTCCCCATTCTGATGTTTGGTCTGAACCAGAACCGAACCTCTTGACCATGTCTGCATGCTTTTATGCACTGAGTTGCTGCCTCACGATTGGCTGATTAGATATTTGCATTAATGAGCAGGTGTACCTAATAAAGTGGCCATTGAGTGTAGCGTGTGGCAAACAGGAAAGCAGTCGAACCCGAAGGCACCGTTGCCGCATCGCTGGCATTACTGCCAGACCACTGGCAGCATTGGTACTAGTAGTGGTGTTGTGATCACTCAAGTCGAGTTTGACATTCTCCTACTGCATTATTCCCTTAATTGAGAATGGCTCTGTGTGTGACTTTGGCGGGGGGGCAGGGGTGAGGCTGATGCATGGGCAGCCACCTTTACAGATCGGGGTCAGGGTCCATTGACATGGAAGATGAGATGACTGGGGACCATTCGCTGCTGCAGCCTTCTGTCATCTTCTCTGCCGTTGTGATGTGGCATCATCTCCTACCAGCCCCACCACCGAGCTCTTGGTTGGACGGCTCTTTGTCCGGAACCACACCATCCCCCTTGACCTCACCGCCAAGGGTGACCCTCCCAGGAGCTAAGCGCCAGATGGCAAAAGTCCAGACGGCATCGCTGTCGGGTTCTCAGGATTTCACAGGACTCTCCACCGCCACGTGGTGACAATCCTCGTACAGTGTGACACGCACAGAGCCTCCAGTATAATCGTGCACGTGGGCACGTATGCTGGATTAATGGTCATAGTCATACTTTATTGATCCCGGGGGAAATTGGTTTTTGTTACAGTTGCACCATAAATAATAAATAGTAATAAAACCATAAATAGTTAAATAGTAATATGTAAATTATGCCAGGAAATAAGACCAGGACCAGCCTATTGGCTCAGGGTGTCTGACCCTCCAAGGGAGGAGTTCTAAAGTTTGATGGCCACAGGCAGGAATGACTTCCTATGACGCTCTGTGTTGCATCTCGGTGGAATGAGTCTCTGGCTGAATGTACTCCTGTGCCCACCCAGTACATTATGTAGTGGATGGGGGACATTGACCAAGATGGCATGCAACTTAGACAGCATCCTCTTTTCAGACACCACAGTGAGAGAGTCCAGTTCCATCCCCACAACATCACTGGCCTTACGAATGAGTTTGTTGATTCCGTTGGTGTCTGCTACCCTCAGCCTGCTGCCCCAGCACACTGGAAAAGAGTCTGAAAAGTGGGTTAAGTGGAAGGAAGGTTTTGTGATCAGGATGTACAAGGGTTATTAGTTCATCATAGACAAGTTAAAGATTGCTCTATTTGTCAGATACATACAATGAATGAGTGTCATTTCCCCAAAGGCACCCTAACTACAAGATAATGAATTAGCCCCCTTCTTGTTACATAATCTATAGTGTTTCATTGTGTGATGGATCAGACAGTCACATGTATATCAAAACATCAAAACATACAGTGAGAGGCGTTTCTGCGTCAACGACCAACACAGGCCGAGAATTGTGCCTGGCGGCAGCCCGCAGAACTCACTGCGTTTCCGCCGCCAACATAGCAAGCCCCCACCTCACTATCCCCAATCCACACATCTTTAGAATGTGAGAGGAAACCGGAGGTCCCGGAGGGAACCCACATGGTCACGGGAAGAGCGTACGTACAGACTGCGCGGGAGTCGATCCCTGATCTCACACAGCCGATGCTGTAAAGACATGCGCTGTCCTCTACGCTACCATGCTGACCATCGCTTGTTTTCCTGGCGGATGCCCAATGACCTGCTTCATGCCCCTGGCGTTCCAATAGATGCCGCTGGGGCGTCAGGGTGGCGTGGCGGGTTGGCGTTATCGCTCTACAGCGCGCCAGCTGTAAGATCAGGGTCCCGCCACTGTCTGTAAGGAGTTTCTCCTCGTGACCTTTTGAGGCTCATCCCACGTTCCAAAGGCGTGTGGGTTAGGGTGAGTAAGTCATGCGGTTGGGGCCCTGGAGTCGTGGCATCACCTGCGGGCTTCCCTCACGCCAATCCTCGCTGATTTGTTAGGACGCAAACTGCATGCTTCGATGTTTCGATGAACATGTGACATATAAAGCTAACTGTTAGTCGTCAGCTCCCTGCGCTCTGAGTAACCTGCTGTCTTATTACCCCCCTGTGCTTCCAGGAGACATGGAGGAGCTGGAAGCCCTCTGGCTGACCGGCATCTGTCACAACGAGAAGAACGAGGTGATGAGCAGCCAGCTGGATGTCGATAACATGGCGGGCGTGTTCTACATGCTGGGGGCTGCTATGACACTGAGCCTCCTCACCTTCATCTGCGAGCATCTCTTCTACTGGCAGCTACGACATTGCTTCATTGGCACCTGCACGGGCAAACCCGGCCTCCTGTTCTCCGTCAGCAGGGTAAGGACACGCCCTTCCCTCCTTAAATAAAACTTCATATTTAACATTTAACCTGGCCTCCTGTTCTCCGTCAGCAGGGCAAGGCAACACCCTTACCTCTTCAAATTAAAATTTAAAATTTAAAATTTAACCTGGCCTCATGTTCTCAGTCAGCAGGGTAAGGCTGAACCTTTTCATCTCTGCTTTCTGCATCTGCGATGATATTGGTGTCTGAAAGCACCCACATAAGGTGTTAGAACATAGAACAGTACAGGCCCTTCAGCCCACAATGTTGTGCCGACCCTTTAACCCACTACTCACATACCCCTCCATTTTTCTTCCATCCATGTACCTATCAAAGTGCCTCTTAAATATGCCTAATATATCTGACTCTACACCACCCCTGGCAACGCGTTCCATGCCCCTACCATTCTCTGTGTGAAAAAAACTACTTTTAACACACCCTCCCCATACTTTACTCCAAAGATCTTAAGAGTTATGCCTTCTCACTTTAGCTATTTTTACCCTGGGAAAAAGTCTGTGGCTGTCCACTCTACCTGTTTGTCTTATCATTACTGTAGAAAAAATAGAGTTCAGTCCCTTGGCCATCACCTGGTAACCTTGTAACCAGTCCCTGATGAACTGGAATTAGTAACAGGTTTATTATCACTGTTTATTATGCTTTCTCCGTAACTTCCGCCACCTCCAACGGGATCCCACCACTAAGCACGTCTTTCCCTCCCCCCCCCCTGCATTCCGCAGGGATCGCTCCCTACGCAACTCCCTTGTCCATTCGTCCCCCCCATCCCTCCCCACTGATCTCCCTCCTGGCACTTATCCATGTAAGCGGAACAAGTGCTACACATGCCCTTACACTTCCTTCCTTACCACCATTCAGGGCCCCAAACAGTCCTTCCAGGCGAGGCAACACTTCACCTGTGAGTCGGCTGGGGTGATATACTGTGTCCGGTGCTCCCGATGTGGCCTTTTATATATTGGTGAGACCCGACGCAGACTGGGAGACCGCTTTGTTGAACACCTGCGCTCTGTCCGCCAGAGAAAGCAGGATCTCCCAGTGGCCACACATTTTAATTCCACATCCCATTCCCATTCTGACATGTCTATCCACGGCCTCCTCTACTGTAAAGATGAAGCCACACTCAGGTTGGAGGAACAACACCTTATATTCCGTCTGGGTAGCCTCCAACCTGATGGCATGAACATCGACTTCTCTAACTTCCGCTAATGCCCCACCTCCCCCTCGTACCCCATCTGTTACTTATTTTTATACACACATTCTTTCTCTCACTCTCCTTTTTCTCCCTCTGTCCCTCTGACTATACCCCTTGCCCATCCTCTGGGTCCCCCCCCCTTGTCTTTCTTCCCGGACCTCCTGTCCCATGATCCTCTCATATCCCCTTTTGCCTATCACCTGTCCAGCTCTTGGTTCCATCCCTCCCCCTCCTGTCTTCTCCTATCATTTTGGATCTTCCCCTCCCCCTCCAACTTTCAAATCTCATACTCACTCTTCCTTCAGTTAGTCCTGACGAAGGGTCTCAGCCTGAAACGTCGACTGTACCTCTTCCTATAGATGCTGCCTGGCCTGCTGCGTTCACCAGCAACTTTTATGTGTGTTGCTTATTATCACTGGCATGTGTTGTGAACTTTGATATTTTGTAGCAGAAGTACTAGGCAAGACATAAAAAACTATTAAGTTATGTAAAAAGTAGTGCAAAAGAGAAATAGTGAGATACTGTTCATGGGTTCATAGACTGTTCAGAAATTTTGCGGCAGAGGGGAAGATGCTGTTCCTAAAATATTATGTGTGGGTCTTCAGGCTCCTGTACCTCCTCCCTGATGGTAATTAGCCAGTTGTTGGATCTGATTGGCCAACTTATCCTCACGAATGGGGTTGGCCTTGGCTGCAATTCTGGTGGGAAGGTAGCTAACCAAGAATCAGTTCTTGGCTCCCAGTATCTTCTCCTCAAGGAGGGTGTCATGAAGGCAGGTTTCTAAATCGATCGCATTTTGCATGGAAAGTATTGGAATGTGGCTCCCTCTGGTGGCGCAGGATTCAAACGCCTCATTTGGCCACACATTTACACAACTCCCATTCGGAAAGAATTCCCGGTTTGTGCCAGGGTCAGCCAGTTCTAGCTGGGCTCAACAGCCCGGGCAAGGGCCCATTTCCCACAGCTGACCTGGTCATTATCTCATTAATGTCAGTGGGACCCTGGCGTAGACAAGATCAGCTGCTACATTCAAATTTTACAACACTGTCAACCCCTTCAGAACTTTAGTGCCTTAGATCATTTTGGAACTGTACGAGATTTGGAGAGGTGTAATAGAAATAATTTGGTCTGCACTTCTATTAAAGGGGAAGTAAATTCTTGGAAGACTAAATGGCAGTACTCTGCCCCTGTCTCCCATGTTCTACGCTCCCCCACACCCACCCCTAGCCATTTAAGGTTGAGAGCCATCTGGAACTTATAGTTCATAGTTTTTTCAAGTTTTTGTTCAATGTGACATGGCAGGACGTGTGGAGGTTGTTTCCAATAGTGGGGAGGTCTTGAACCAGAGGTCACAGCCTCACACTAGAGGGATGTCCTCTTAGAACAGAGATGAGGAGGAACTTCTTTAGCTGGGGGGGGGGTTTCACCTGCAGAATTCGTTGCCACAGATGACTGTAGAGGCCAAGTCATGAGGTCATATTTGAGGGAGTCAGAGGTTACAGGGAGAAAGCAGGAGAATTGGGTTGAGAGGGTTAATAAATCAGGCATATTGGAATGGTGGAGCAGACTTCGATGGGTTAAATAGTCTAATTCTGCTCCTAAGTCTTATGGTCTTATAGACAGAGGAAGGAGCTCATTGGGAAATTCATCCAACATCAGCCAATGGAACCTGTACTGCTTCATATCAGGAGGTGGAGTAGGTTTCATGGCTGCCTTTATGGGGTAAATAAGACCATGAGACCATAAGATATAGGAGCAAAGTTAAGCCCTTTGGCCCATCGAGCCTGTGCCGCCATGTCATCGTGGCTGATCTATTTTCCCTCTCAGCCTCAATCTCCTGCCCTGACCAATCAAGAACCTATCAACCTCTGCCTTAAATACACCCAATGACTTGGCCTCCACAGCCGTCTGTGGCAAAGGTTTCCACAGATTCACCATCCTCTGGCTAAAGAAATTCCTCCTCATCTCTGTTCTAAAAGGACATCCCTCTATTCTGAGGCTGTGTCCTCTGGTCTTAGGCTCCCCCACCATAGGAAACATCCTCAAAAAAAATCTATTCTTTTGAGGCCTTACAACATTCGATGGATCTCAATGCGATCTCCTGTCATTCTTCGGAATTCCAGTAAGTAGAGGCCCAGAGCCATTAAACGCTCCTCGTATGACAAGCCTTTCAACCCCAGAATCATTTTCGTGAACCTCATTCGAACTCTCACCAATGTAAGCACATCCCTTTTTAGATAAGAAGCCCAAATCTGCTCACAAATATTGGGGAGGGAGACTGGTGCAGCGCTTCCTGCAATTCTTTGCGATTGTTACGTTGTGAAACCACCTCAGGTGGATTTCTTTGAAGGTCACAGTGTGCAAAACCTTGTCCTAACTCTGCCCTTGTTCCCCTGCTCTCTTTCCAGGGCATATACAGCTGCATTCATGGCGTGCCGATCGAGGATAAGCAGTCGTGCATGGACTCTCCCACTGCCACAGTGAACGACACCCATTCCAACATCATGCGGCTCCTGAGGACAGCCAAGAGCATGGCCAACCTCACCGGGGTCAACGGCACGCACTTTGGCTCGCCCCAGAGTGCGCTGGACTACATCGGCCATGACCCGTCTGTCTTCGACGTGTCCGAGCACCGGAGGAGCTTCACCCACTCGGACTGCAAGTCCTACCAGCCCGACGACAACCTGTTCAGCGACTACATCAGTGAAGTGGAGAGGACATTTGGGAACCTCCATGCGAAGGACACTAACAGCATCTATCAAGACCACTACCATCACCACCGGCCACACAGCATCGCCAGCACCAGTTCCTTGGACATCCCCTACGAGTGCGACAACGCCATGTTTGGCACCCAGGGCAGGACGCTGCCCCGGAAACCCTTTGAGATCGGTCTGCCCCTGAAGCACGCCCAGGGCCACCTCAGCGACAGCTACGAGAACCACAAGTGGTTCAAGAACGACCGCTACCCCCACGACGATCTGATCCGCTCCGACGTCTCGGACATCTCCACCCACACGGTCACCTACGGCAACATCGGCAACACCAAGCGGCGCAAGCAGTACAAGGACAGCCTGAAGAAGCGGCCGGCCTCCGCCAAGTCCCGCAAGGAGTACGACGAGATCGAGCTGGCCTACCGGCGCCGGGCGCACACCGCCGACCGCAAGGGCCGCTTCTTCAACAAGGACAAGTTGCGCGACCTCTACCACGACCAGTTCCGCTGTGCCAAGGAGAGCCAGCCCCGCTGGCAGCACGTCGACCTGACCGAGTTGTACCAGGGCGGCGGAGGAGGAGGCGGTGGAGGCGGGGTTGGCGGGGGCGGCGGTGACGACGACTTTGGCAAGCACGAGGTGCCGCGACTAGCCAGGCCTCACCACCTGCACCTGGCGGATTTCGGGCCCGGGCCCGTCCAGCCCCAGGCCGGCCTGTGGGACAAGGCGGACTGGGGCGGGCAGCAGGCCGAGGTCTACTGCCGCAACTGCCCGGCCAAGCTGCACAACTACGGCGGGCAGGGGGCGGGCAGGGGCGCCTGCCACTGGTGCGAGGCCTGCAAGAAGGCGGCCACGCTGTACGACATCAGCGAGGACAACTCGCTGCAGGAGGCCGAGCACTCGGGCAGCGGCCTCTCCAAGTACCAGAGCCCCAGCGACTCGGCCAAGCTGGCGAGGCGGGGCCGCAACAAGCTGCGACGGCAACACTCGTACGACACCTTCGTCGACCTGCAGAAGGAGGAGAACGTGGCGGTGGCGCCCCGCAGCGTCAGCCTCAAGGAGAAGGACCGCTTCCCCGAGGGCAGCCCCTACGCCCACATGTTCGAGACGACGACCGAGGCCCCGTTCGGTGGCAAGGCGCCGGCGCCCGAGCACCGCAGCCTGAGCCGCTACCCGCTCAGCAAGTCCCTCTACCCCGACCGCGTCACCCAGAACCCCTTCGTGCCCACCTTCGGCGATGACCAGTGCCTGCTGCACGGCGCCAAGTTGCACTTCAAGCACCCGTCGGCTTCCAAAGGCCGGGCCCCGGCCTCCGCCGTGCTGGGCACCCGCTTCGCCAAGGACGTGTGCCTGGGCGGCCAGACAGCAGTGTGCATGGCCAACAATAAAACTGCCCGGCCCTTCAATGGCTCCAGCAACGGACACGTGTACGAGAAACTGTCCAGCATCGAGTCGGATGTCTGAGGCCTTGCACTGTTCGGGACCTCCTGCTCTGGATCGCGCGCCGGAGCTCCGGATCAGCGGCTCTTTTCTACTTTTTACGTTTTTGGTCTTCATTGCAAAATATCAAATGGTCTTTGTTTCTCAGCAGCGTCATTATGGCGGCGAATTGGAACCCACGATGAACATTAAATCTGGTCCAATACAATATGGCAAAATTCTAACTGCATGTCAGCTGTATCGTTACATCGGGTGATGCATCTTTGTGTAGGGATATTCATTATTAATAGAGTACATATTCATATCAGTGCCCGTACTGTACAGTTTAAAACCTGTTTCAACCCACTCGCCACCGAAGACCCTTTTTGGCTTCATTCTGAATGTCTCGCGAGGGTTCTGGTAAACCCTCAGCTGCAGAATTTACCGCAGACGTGGAGATGGGTTGCAGCGATTAATCCTGGAACGACGGCGTGAATGTGTGCGGAGGTGTGCATTCGTGCATGGGCGTGCGCGGGCATGCACCGTGACCATTTCCACCTGTGGCTTGTGTGCATCCTCGCACGTCCGCTCACAGATGTACGTGCTTGAGCGTGTATAGATGCGCGCTTGCGTGTGTGCGTGCGTGCACGTGTGTGTGTGTGCGTGTGTGTGTGTGTGTGTGCGTGCGTGTGTGTGTGCGTGCGTGTAAGTGCATTCATGCACGCGCGCGAGCGACTCCATGACAACAGTGTGCAGTGACGTTGTTGGGACTCGATAAAAATCTCGGGCACCGCGGCGACGGTGATATTAAGTTTTGAAGCAACCGCTGGTCTTGAAGTCCCAGCGGACTTATGAAGCGGTTTGTCTAAGTTAGGCAACTATTAAATGCAGGGGTTTGTGCTACAAGATTTTGTTATGATTTCAGTCCTAATCCTTACTCCCAAGTCCGGACATTTCCTGGCAGCACCAAGGAAAACACTGTGCCAGGTGAAGGTCTGGAATGAAAGGGTTAATGTTTTTAGGAAGGTTTGAAGGCTCTGGGGCTGTACTCACTGGAGTTTAGAAGAATGAGCGGGGTATCGCATTGAAGCCTACCAAATATTGAAAGGCCGAGACAGAGTGGATGTGGAGGTGATGTTTCCTACAGTTGGGAGAGTCTAAGACCCAAGGGCACAGACTCAGAGTACAAGGACGTCCCTTTAGAACAGAGATGAGGGAGAGTTTCTTTTGGTGGTGAATCTGTGGAATTCATTGACACAGACAGCTGTGGAGGCCAAGTCACTGGGTATATTTAAAGTGGAGGTTGATAGTTTCTTGATTAGCAAGGGCATCAAAGGTTATGGGGAGAAGGCATGAGAATGGGATTGAGAGGGATAGTAAATCAGCCATGATGGAATGATGGAGCAGATGGGCCGAATGGCCTAATTCTGCTCCTGTGTCTTCTGGTGACTCAGTTATTTCCCGATGAAGTGACTACCATTGAATTACGCACAATTTCTACTTGCCTTGTATCTGCTGGTCATTCCATGAAGGAACACTGCTAGCTATTAGCATGCAAGTGGCCTCCTTCCACTCCCTGGGTCTGGAATGTCATCTCACCGCTGCAGTGCCTCATCCTAAGTAACTTCATTGCAATGAAACGATGACTCGATATTGCACTATAGCCTAGCGTTTCTGATCAGGAATTTAACAGCGTGTAACAGCGCTGATGACACAGCAGTGACACCGGTAACGAACGGGGGGAAGCGACCTTGAACTATCTCCCCCATTTTCCTCCCCCCTAGAACAGGGCGCCCAATAAACACCGAAACTGTGAGACAGTCACCATTAGCTGAGGCGTGTCTTTCCCTTGGTTATGGGTGTTGTGTCACTGCCAGCTGTGGCACACATCTTAGTGTAAACCAGTCGATTCGCTTTATCAGGTCTGGCACATTTTGCCTCAAATAAGTGGCTTCCCCAATTAGCCGAAGATTCATGGAAATAGTTTTAAAAGTATAAAGAAGACAAATTGTGTATTTAAGTGAAATACAGAACAAATTAGAACACTACCAATAGTACTGCAGTGCTATTAAAGTGTGTATTAGTTCCTAATAGTTATCGACAGAGGAATTCATCCAGTGCTGAATAAAATCACCGCAGGCACCCAGTGTAGATAATGGACTATCTTCATAGAATGCTATCAATGGTTGCATCCTCCAAATCTTCATTTTCATTGTCACATTCAAGATGATTGTCGATACATTTAAATCCTTCTTTGTTCCTAATTTGTTGAAGTTGTGAAATCATTTCGTTTTCACTCTTGGCTGTTTCTGGCATCTCCAAGCCCCAATGCTTGAGCAAAACAGTTCTGAATTGTCTTGCTGCTTATTTCTCGCCAACTATCAGTGACAAAAACCACTGCTGTTTGAGCACAATCACATGCAACTGACGCTATTTTAAAACTGTTTGCTCCTGGCACGGTGTAACGGCCATTACGCAAACACCACCACTGGCGCTAGTGAGAACCAGTTCAGCAAGAGTCAGCTGCCCCGAATAGGCGGCATAGTGTCCCAAATAAACAATGGGAGCCCCGGCAGTTTTCTCGATTGGTATTTGCTGTTTAATAGTTGTCCCAAATAAGCACCTTACCTGATTAATTGATGGCCCAGTTAAATGGAATCCATTGTATAGGATCTTAGGCCATTGAAGAAATGATAAAGATTGGGATGAAACTTTGACCTGGGCTTGGGCTTATCAGTAGCCCACATCATTCTTATGTTGATTGTAAAGTCCTCTAGGCTTCTGGAAACCAGTCAGGGACCTCTACCTGTTACAATGGAAAACCTGTCCTGGATACTTCTCATACAGATCAGATCCTTACACAATGGATTGAGGTAGAACAAGGTAAAGCAATAACAGGATGTAGAATACACTGTTACAAAGAAAGTGCAGTGCAGGTGGACAATAAGGTCCAAGGCCATGGTCAGGTAGATTGTGAGATCAATAGCCCAAGGTTTAGTGTTTGTACACTAACACAAGAAGATCTGCAGATGCTGGAAATCTGGAGCAACACACACACAAAATTCTGGAGGAACTCAGCAGGTCGGGCAGCATCTATGGAAAGGGCTAAACAGCCCAACGTTTCAACCGAGACCCTTCATCAGGACTGCACTGCCTCACTGTTCAACCCAGACCACGTAAAGTTTGCACGCTGTTCCTGTCGCTCCCTAGCTGCTCACGGTTACTCCCACATCCCAAAGGTGGACTGGTAGAAGAAGTGGGTTCTGCAGACTACCCCGGGCTTCTGTTTGCGGTTAAAAACAGAAGATGAAAGGGGAGGTGAGGGATTTGTGTGATGGAATATGTCACAGGGCTGGCGTTCAGGTTGCCGCACTATAGGAAGGATGTCATTAAGCTAGCGAGGGTACGGAAAAGATTCACCAGGATGTTGCCCAGCACTTTGTGTGTGTTCCTTTGTGTTTGTGCACTGCAGGGAGAGTCTCTGTTCATGCTGAAATTTTACTTCCTGGCCTTTACTTGGCATGATCGAGTGCCAGATGCTTTTTTGTTCTTTAAGTTTAATTGTCACTCAACCATACATTACTACAGCCAAATGAAACAGCTTTCCTCCGGAGCCAAGATGCAAAACACAGTACCAACAGTCACACGCAAGCACATCTTTGGTTGGCCTCATAGAAGCCGTTAAGTCCAGGCATGCCTCCATTTTTTAAATATATTCCGCTTGCACTTTATAAACAGAAATGCAAATCTGTGTTTAATCTTATGAAAATTTAAATGCAAAGATGTCAGACACAAATAATATACAAACTTTAAAAGAATCGACCCATCTACCATCACTGCTGAATGATTGGGTAAAATGTTATCCTTTATTAAATATTTCTATCTTACTTTAGTACTTTAACATGTCCTGAAGACGCCCAAAAACTGGACTATCTATTCACTTCCATAGATTCTGCATGACCTGCTGAGTTCCTCCGGGATTTTCTGTGTGTAACTTTAACAGGTGTTTGCACCCAGCAAGATGTTGGCTGAATGATCCTTCTGGGCCTGTAGACAACTTCCTCATCACTTGCAGTTGATAGAGGCCCTTCCTTCCCCTTGCCAGTTGGCAACAGAACCTACCAGAGATCAAGCTGCTTGCATTTGGCCAAAGACGCCTGTTAACCAAGCAAGTTAAAGGGAAAGGTTGAAGAGGTTAGGACATTTTTCCCAGGATTGCAATGGAATGAAAGGAGATTTGATAGACACAAAGTTATGAGCCAGTATAGATATAGTCAATGCAAGCAGGTTTTTTCCACTGAGGTTGGGTGAGACTAAAACTAGAGGTCATGGGTCAAAGGTAAAAGGTGAAATACTTAAGGGAAGGCTAAGGGGAAACTTAGTAGTGCAAATGTGGAATCAGCTGCCAGTGGAAGTGGTGGAAATAGATTCAATTTCAACACTTAAGAGACCTTTGGACAAGTACTTGCGTGGGAGGGATATGGAGGTCGATGGTCCATGCGACAGCAGAATAATAGTTTGGCACGGACTAATGCGAGGGGTAAGGAGGGCTATGGTCCAATTGCAGGCCCACAAGGGACTAGGAACAAACAGTTTGGCACAGACTAGATGGGCCAAAGGGTCTGTTTCTGTGCTGTAGTGCTCCATGACTCTGTAAGTACTGACTCAGTTTCATGGTGGATTAGGTGGTCCTTGGCTTTGTTCAGAAGTAACAGATGCATAGGGGATAGTATGTGATAGCCCAAATATTATAGACATCAGCTTGTTGTAATCATTGGATGAGTGCTTTTCAAAATTAGTTGGAAAAGTAGTTGCATATAACAAAAGTTTTCAATAAATTGACCACAGTAGCACTGATAGATTTTGGTATATTGATTTCTACGGTGTTAGAGAAGGGGGACTGCTGGTTATGGTTGAAGGGTGGTATTTATCTATCCCTGATTAGAAACAAGTTCCCATTGACTGCTGCAGTGTTAGGGAGAGGGGACTGCTGGTTACGGCTGACCAGTGCATTTACCCAATCTTGGATTAAAAAACAAAGTTTCTGTTCATTTTAGGAAGATTTTATTTTACTTATTTAGAGATTCGGCGCAGAATAGGCCCTTCCGGTCCGTTGAACCGCACCATCCCGCAACCCCCCCCCATTTAGGAAAGTTTACAATGACCAATTAACCTACTAACTGGCATGTTTTCGGACTGCTGGGAGGAAACCAGAGCACCCAGAGGAAACCCACCCGTTCCACGGGGAGAACGTACCCGAGACTCCTTACTCTGGGATTGAACCCCAAACTCTGACCCCTCAAGAGTAATAGCGTTGTGCTAACTGCTACCGTGGTGCCAGACCCACAGACATACTGAGATTATCACTGGAAGGAGAAGCAGCAGCAGATCAAATGCCAGCCAACTGCGAATCCTCAGTAGCCCGTAGATTCAGAAAAGAGAAAGGGAGTCCCACAGGCCAAAGACTGGAAGTGGAATCCGAAGTGAAGATGTTAATGTCTTCACAGTTTTTTGTTAGCCAAGGGAGGTCAATGGTTTCCTAGCAACTGCATTAGCTAGCTCATGGGTGAGAAGCCATGGGATCGGTCCTGCTGAGTTTCATAGTCACAAAGCCCAGAAGAATAGATAAATTCCTTCAGTATTCTTTCACAAACGTGACAGATGAACAAATTACTTCCTCTGCTTTCCTACTCCTACTGCATTTCTATAAGATGGGTTGTCCATAATTCAGATTGGGTGGTGATGGACAACAGGCAAGTCGCCTTGAACTGCTAGCATCCGCCGTTTCGAACATGCCGCTCATTAACATTTGGTGAGATGGGTTCAAAGGATTAAGGGTGAGCAAAATAAACCCATCGTTGACTTTGACCAGCAGAAGATGTCCAAAGCTTATCATTTTTTTGCTGGCTTTTGAAATGTGAGGCAAGAGGAGAACAGTAGCTATCCTTTGAGTGACCGACAAAACAGGATAAGCCATTCATCAGTGGTTGGTGCATCCTTTTGAAGAATTACAACATTAGAGTGGAAAGAAAGCCAATAGAAAGGAAGTTTGTTCAAGGAGTTACTGGAAGCTTTCATGTAAAAAAAGAAATCAATTCTACAGGTAATATGTGTACCTGGTATAGTAATGTGGGCTCTGGTATAATTAGAGAAGATTATCTTAAAATTGCATCACATTCAACTAAGTAGCAAAAAAGTTTTCTAAAGTCTCTGCAAGTAATATAACACAACCAATTGTTACTAATATAATAGTCTTTATTGAGATCTTTCCTTTGAGAAACATACCCCTGTGATTTTATTATGTTGGGTCTCCTTTCTCGCCAGCATCTGCTATGTTGCCAAAGTCTAGACAAATTCCATGTACTATAGAGTGATATATTTGTTGTTGTAAGGGTTAAGAGTTAAAACATTAATGCCAGAAACCTCAGAAACCTCTGTACAATGTATCCATTTAGCTGAGTGCACTGAGTTTGGGTTGCTTTCAACTTTGCCGCATTACGCTTGTTAGTAGCCCGAAATGCTGGAAAACCTGCAGATGATGGAAATCCAGAGCAACACATACAAAATGCTGGAAGAACTCAGCGGGTCAGGCAGCATCTACGGAGGGAAATGAACAGTCAATGTCTCGGGTCAGGACCCTTCCTCAACCCAAAGTATCAACTTTGCATTTCCTCCCACAGATTCTGCCTGACCTGCTGAGTTCCTCCATCATTCTGTTCGTTGCCCCTTTATTCTGACTAGGGCACTCCTAACAACACCATGCCTAGAACAGTTAACCCTCTAGCTTCATTTGAAGTAAACACCATGAGCTGTGAGCAACAACTGATTGGAACTTGAGCTTAGGAGGGAAGTCTAGGGAGGTCTTGGGTCTGATGGAAAGGAAAATTTTGGGTGAATTGAATTATTCACAAGTGCTAGGGACATTGAAGGGTGTAGAAAACTCAGATCAAATACAGTATCTGGTCCATGGTTGACAGATTTAGTGGGCTCGATGATATCCTCTTGACTGTAAGGTTTTGATCAGTGATTGAAACATGATCAAAGTATAAGAGATTGGAAATTAGGAACAAAAGCTGAAGGAATACAGTGGAACACACACAAGATGCTGGAGAAACTCGGCAAGTCGGGCAGAAAGAAATGATGAGTCAATATTTTGTACCGAGACCCTTCACCAGTCCTGATGATGAGTTTGGACCTGAAACATCGACTCTTTATTCCTTTCCATAGATGCTGCCTGACCTCCTGAGTTCCCCCAGCATTTTGTGTGTGTATGCGTTACTCTGGATTTCCAGCATCTGCAAAATCTCTGTTGTTTAAGAATTTCCAGGCAAATGATCGCTGACCTGAACCCTTAATCCTAACTTCTTTCTGCAACTCTGAGTGTCTGCAGCAGGAGAGAGAAAAGCTGAACAGAAATTGACCAACATGACTACCGCTCAGGATCGGGGCACTGATTATTTTCTGATAAGAGATAACTGACCCGAAGATTTAATTCTCTTTCTTTCCACAGACGCTGCCTTGCTTGTTGACTTCTCTTTGCATTTTCAGTTTTCATTTCTTTAACTTTGCATGCTTACACTGTCTAGATCTACACTTGCTATTGGCTGGCACCAATTGCCTGAATTTGGCCCCACTTACTGTATCATGAGTAGCGTGGGCAGGTTGTAGACTGGATGTGGCTGGCATCGAACCCACCTTCGAATAGAGCCTCCAATTGTCCAGGTGCCCTCCAACCACGAGAAGGCAAAGATAAGTATTTCCATCTCAGACCTAAGGTGGACCTCTACAGCTCAGTCAGAGAATATGCATTCGGTGGCTGCCTTATGAGGTGCAGGACTGGAAACTCGATGTGGCCTTCAGCTCCTGTAGCTCGTCCACGTCAAGGTTCAACGTGTTGTGCATCCAACGATGCTCTTCTGCACACCACTGTTGTAATGCATGGCTCTTCGAGTTACTGTCGCCTTCCTGTCAGCTTGAACCAGTCTGGCCATTCTCCTCTGACCTCTCTCATTAACAAGGCGTTTTTGCCTACAGAACTGCCGCTCACTGGATCTTTTTCGTAATGCACGTTCCTGTCGGCTTGAACCGGTCCAGCCATTCTCCTCTGACCTCTCTCATTAACAAGGCATTTTCGCCCACAGAATTTTTCACACTCACTGGATTTTTTTTTTGTAGAGACTGTTCTGCATGAAAATCCCTGGGGATCAGCAGTTTCTGAGATACTACTCAAACCACCTCATCTGGCGCTAACAATCACTCCACAGTCAAAGTCACTCAGGTCACATTTCTTCCCCATTCTGATGTTCGGCCTGAACAACAACTGAACCTCTTGACCCTGCCTGCATGCACTGAGTTGCTGCCAGATGAATGACTGATTAGATATTTGCATTAACAAGCAGGTGTACAGGACTACCTAATGAAGTGGCCACTGAGTGTACTTATGTAATGATTAAGGAATTAGACTGATAGTGTAATAGATGTAGATTGAAAGGTTTCCATAGCAACTAGATTGTTAAAGCAGCTGAAACCATAAATCCAACTGATTCATTCATCTTCTCCATTGAAGGAGGCTTGGCACCTTCATTGGCCCTGGGAGCTCATGTCCCACGCAAGGCACTGATATTTTCTTTTTCTTCTGTCTGAAGGGAAAACAAGTCATGGGTAGGAAATGCACCACTTGTGAGTGGAAAATAATTTCACTGAGACTGGGTGCACCAGTACTCTATACAATGCAAGAAGAAATGGAATTTGTTGCCACAGGCGGCTCCTGATCTTCGGGATTGAAAGGCTTATCATATGAGGAGTGTTCGGTGGCTCTGGGCCTGAACTCACTGTAATTCAGAAGAATGAGGGTGGAATCTCATTGAAACCTATCGAATGTTGAAAGGCCTCATTGGAGTGGATGTGAAGAGGATGTTTCCTATGGTGGGAGAGTCTAGGACCAGAGGACACAGCCTCAGAATAGAGGGGCATACTTTTAGAACGGAGTTCAGAAGGAATATCTTTAGCTAGAGAGCGGTTAATCTGTAGAATTTGGTGCCACAGGTGGTTGTGGAGGCCAAGTCATTGGGTAGATTGAAGGCAGAGTTTGATAGATTTGTGATTAGTCAGGGCATGAAGGGATATGGGGAGAAGGCAAGAGATTACCTTATTACCCCTTACCCCTTCTCTTTTCCTCACCTGCCTATCGCTTCCCTCTGGTGCCCTTCCTCCTTCCCTTTCTACAGTGGTCCTCTCTCCTCTCCTATAAGATTCCTTCTTCTTCAGCCTTTTATCCTTTCCAATTATCACCTCCTAGCTTCTCATTTCATCCTCTCCTCCCCACCCCCCTACCTTCTCCTTCACCTGGCTTCACCTGTCACCTGCCAGCTTGTCCACCTTCCCCTGCTCCCCACCTTCTTATTCCGGGTTCTTCCCACTTCCTTTCCAGTCCTGATGAAGGATCTCAACCCAAAACAGCGAGTGTCCATTCCTCCTCATAGATGCTGCCTGGCCTGCTGAGTTCCTCCAGCATTTCGCGCGTGTTGCTCTGCGTTTCCACCATCTGCCGAATCTCTTGTGTTTATGAAGCTGGGTTGCATAGTTCTCCTCACAAAGTGTGTCTGGTCTCTTTCTCCAGCAACAGTTAATCACAGAGCAAACATCCTTAAATGAAAGCATTCTCAAAAAGTCTTGTTGTGGTTTCATGCTGCAGAATTTCCCCAGATCCTCATTGTCATTACATTCACCCCATATGCCCACATCAGACTCTCCCCTGAGGAAAGACAACGAGCCTAGTGTTTGCTTTCTTTCAGTGGCCTCTCCGCATGTGGGATACCGCTGTAAATAATAATAATAGTGCGCCACCGTAGCTTAGCGGTTAGCGCCGACGCTATACAACTTGAAGCATCAGAGTTCAGAGTTCAATTCTACCTCTGTCTGGATGGCGTTTGTATGTCCTCCCCACAAACGTGCAGGTTTCCTCTGGGTGCTCCGGTTTCCTCCCACATTCCAAAACTGTACCGATTGGTAGACTAAGTTGCCATTGTAAATTGTCCCGTGAAAAAGAATTTCAGGATGTATATTGTATACATTTCTCTGACATTAAATGTACCTATTGAAACCTATTGATTAGGCTCAGGTTAAATAGGTGGGTGCCGGGGGGTGCTGCTCGTAGGGCCGGAAGGGCCCAAACCACACTATATATCTAAAACATAAGAAATAAATGTAATATATTAAAATAAATCAAACCCTTGGCTTTTATCAACCTACCTTAGGGATTCTGGAAGGAGACATGCAAACTACTCTCTACCTGTTGGCATCAGCTGCCATGCCAACTTCAGTGGTTGCCCAACCTGAGCTCAGGACTTGCTCGTGAATTTCCTGGGACACTCATCACGTTTGTTTATTGGACTTTCAATGGTGATTGCATGGAAACTCCAGAACCTTCCCATGAACACACTTGTAATGAACCCAGTAAAGAACTTCACCTTAGATCTGCTTTTTCTCCCCCAGCTCAACTTTGATCACCAGGAGGGGCTCAGCAAAGAAGGTTGGCCCGCTGGTGCTAGCACTGTTAGATGTTTTGGCAGTAGCCGTAAGATCTTACCCAGATTTCTGCTTTGCAAAGTTAACTTTGTCCTACAAATGAACAAATGACAAGTGATGAATAATTATTGGTATCTTTTAGAGTCATAGAAAAATACTGCACAGAATCAGGCCCTTCAGCCCATCTAGTCCATGCTGAGTCATTTAAGCTGCCTACTCCCATCAACCTGCACTGGGACCATAGCCTCCATACCCCTACCATCCGTGTATCTATCCAAACTTCTCTTCAACGTTAAAGAAGTTTTAAATAATTTTTCACTCAGGCTACTCATATATATTTGTGATCCTCGGCTTAACAATTTCAAGCCAGAACGGGCCAAGAGTTATATTTAACAGTAGATGAGATTGACGAGATCAGAAAACTATGACTATCACATACTATGTGAAGTGTACTGCAAACAGTGTAGTTTGTGGGACTGGGACTATATATTGGGGAGCTGCTACCAAAACACAATGAGAGCTCTTCAAGATTCGAACTTTTATTTATCACAGGTACATCGAAACGTACAGTGATATGCATTGTTTGCATTAATAGCCAACTTGAAGCATCGGAGTTCAGGGTGGATTGGGTTCGGCACCCAAATGTCGCCAAACATTCTGGCACCAGAATAGCATGCCCACAGTCCTCACAGAACTACACAGAACCCAACAAGCAATAAAACAACAGCAGCAAAAACGAGCACCTTGATTTTCATAGAAAGATTTCTTTTTTAAATGATCAAAATATCTTGCATGGTTTACGTATCACCATGCTTACAGGGTTTAGACAGAAAAATAATGTACGTTTCCTATCAGAGTGTCATGCTGGTGTAGTGGTTAGCGTGATGCTATTACAGCTCGGGGGGTCAGAGATTCGAGTTCAATCACAGCGTCCTCTGTAAAGGAGTCGCAACATCCTCCCTGCGGAACGCGTGGGTTTTCTCCGGGTACTCTGGTTTCCTCCCACAGCCCAAAGACCTACTGGTTAGTAGGTTAATTGGTCATTGTAAATTGTCCCGTGATTAGGTTAGTGTTAAATCTGGGGGTTGTCAGAGGTTGCGTGGCTCAAAGGGCCAGAAGGGCCTATTCCGTGCTGTATTGCTAAATAAAATAATACATGGGTTATATCTAATTGGAAGTTTCTTCAACATGCGTGTTTGAAAGTGTGTGTGTGCGCGTGTGTGTATGTATGTGTGTGCTGTAAGCAAGTGTGTGAATAAGGAATACTCTATGTACAAGCTATATGCAGTAACTAAAATAAAGACTGGAATAGATCCCTCAGAATATAGAGGACACCTTTTGTAACTTCTTCAGGGAGGTGTGGGTTACACGGATTAGCCATCGCTGGCTATCCTGCACAGCTTGTAACTGAACTTCTTTTGGACCACGAGTACTTGTGGTAATGGTTGGCACTTATTCGTATAATGTGGGGATTTCAGTTTTACTTTAGCAGCGAAGAAGCAAAGGCAATATATTTCCATGCAGAGGTGCTGCCTGATTTGAAGGTAATAGTGTCTTTTTGCCCTCGTTTTTAGCAGTATAGTCTGGCACTGAAATCACTTGGACTGACAGAGTCAATTGGATTAACATCTGGAAAGTGATGAAAGGAAAACACGTTAAAAGTTGGCTTATGTCATGTAGTTACATATCAACTCTCTAGCCAACGTAGAGTTAAAATGCTGATTAGTGTGAATCCACTATACAATTCCTATAAATGCGGATAGTTTTGTCGGGGTGCCATATTTTTGGAGCCATATTTTTCCAGACACAATGTATTTTCAAGTAAAGTAATTGTGCGGACCTGGGCATTGCTCTGGCAGCGCTGGCTTTGATTTGCCCATCCTCGGTTTCTCTGGAGGAGACAGCGTTGAGCACCAGTGTAAACTGCTACAGTCCATTCGATGAAAGATGTTGCTGCAGTGCTGGTTGATAGTGGGTTGACAAATGTGAGCATTTGACTGGCAGAGGATGAGGCCAATAGTTATCTGTGTAAAGCCAATAATTATAGGAGTATCAAGATGCCAGGAATGATATTAGTAGTTATCATATTATGTACATAGGACTTGTGGTGGGAGCCTTAATGTAACAACAACCTCTTCATCAATAGTTTTCTTTTTGGATTTTGCTCTTTTTGTAAATTATTAAATTTAGAAATAGATTTCAATTAAGACTTTTAATAAAACAATATGGGGTGTACTGAATATATTCTTTAAAGGTTGTGTTATGAGTTGTTTACACTTTTGAACAATGAGCAAAGAGGGAGTTCTCTCTCTCTCTCTGGTCGTTAACTTTCCAAGTATATGTGAGATTTCAAAAAAAGATGTACAACAGGCAGGCTTCATGACCTGAGCCACTGAAATACATTCGTGAAATTTACTTGAAATTGATAATGTATATTGTGTGATTTTTAAAATTGAGAAAGGTTGGCTGTAAGACACTTAAGAATGTCAAAGTTGACTGAAGGACCCCAATGATCTGCCATATTGGACCGTGCAGTGATTGGCTTCCATCATTGCTTTTACTGATTACTTGATTTCTCATTTTGAAATGCATGGTTCCTTTAAAAGAAATCTTTCCTGATATCCATAAATAGCCTCATTCTAAATGTATTTTAATAGTGTTTGGTCACTATCTTGTGAGTGCTCTTGTGTTGTGCTGTGTCTATCAGCATCACGTACCTGTGCACTTCAATGTGGCAGCTGAGGCGTCCATATTTTTGCCTGAAAATAACTGTCCATAAGAAGGGGTCGAAACTCAGCAGACGTACCAAGAATTAGTCAAGCTCAGAACCTGAGAAGGACATGAATGGGCTGTTGACATATGGTGCAGTATGTGGCTGGATGTTCTTGAAAGGGAAATGTACTCCTATCTAAAAGTAATTCAGTAAGCTACATCTGCAATATTCCCTCCTAGCTTTGAACATACTGTATCAGCCATTGTTCTTGAGAACATTTAATAAAGATGATTTGAGAGTTCTCACTCTGTAGGTACCAGCACCTTGCATGCTTCATTCTTGCCTGCCGACAACGATAGTGTTTGTCCCAGATTGTATTTTGTCCAGAGATTGCAAAAATTCTGATACTGTCAATAGACCATAAACTTGTACTGAACAATTATGCACTTTATTTGGTGGGTCTCACTGGAGTTGTGTGCATGCAGGCAAGAAGGAAGATGATCATTTGGACTCCTCTAACATACAGAAGCATAAATTTCAGGACCTTGGACAGAGTCACCAGTCTGACCTGTGTCCCCAGTTGTAAGACTGACTTCTTTAGTTTGGGCCAGGCAGTTTTAATATCATGCTAGTTTCTCTTCGAACTAGAAGACATGCTTCTATTGGACCCACTGGGGGGGTGGGGTTCGTCTAGCCCTATCGATTGAATGCAGCCTTGTCTGTCGGTCTCGACCTCCGACTATGAGAGTGAACCTTGTGTTCCGACAATTCGGTTCCTGCACTATGTAATGCAAACATTTTCTACAGGATGAACATGGTGTGCTCTCTCCAGCCTTTGAGCAATTTGTGGCGGCATCTTTTCCATCCCAAGAGTCCTGTCGCCCTCCACTGCAGTCAGCCACGTTGCGTCTTTCTCTCTCTCTTCCTTCCACTTCCCGGTCCGGTCATCCCTTTTCTGGTCAGCTGTGACCCAGTGAATCCCAACACGCAGCCAATGTGTCTTCCCTCACTCAGCCATGTTCCCCACTGCACCGAGACCCACTTCAATGTAATAACGCCGTCTCCTTGAGGGTATAGTGTACATTTGCATATATGAATGAGATATGTATGACGGTACGCGTGTTGATGAGTACCTATCTGTGTATATGTGTGCATCTACATACAAGTATGGTATACATGTGTAAAGGAGTACAACTGTGTGTCTACAAATGCATATACATGTGCCTGGATTGTAAATTAATGTCTCATGCTAATAGATACCTCTTGGTATATATGTATGTTGTCTGTGGTCAAGCCAGGGGTGGGGGCCCTCTTCTTCTGATTCTGGGCTTGTCTGTAACTATCCATTTTATGGTTTGCTGTTGACCTGCTCATAACTAAGTGAACAGATTTAGCGGGATTTGAGAAGGCGGGGGGGGGGGGTGCGGCTTCTGCCTGCGATGGACAGGGCAGCCAGCCCTTAATGCTCTGCACCTACCCTGTGCCACCAAGGCACGGTGGGCCCGACTTTTAAGCGTTGGCCCTTTGCTTTGTGCATGCTGAGACTGAGCTCTGCAAATTCTTTTATTTTGATTTTAACAGAATAAATTTCTCCTGGTCAGCCTGTTGAGCTGGTAGTGTGCTTTGCTTCAGTAGTCCATTTCCTTCAGGTAGAAGTCATCTGGTTGACACAACCATTTCCCCTTCCGAAGTCCACCAAATTTTACGGCAGGCTGATCAAGGCAGGGGATTAATTTTTGATGCACGACGTTTAAAGGGCATTTATTTCAAACCCTCCCCAGGTGCCCTGTCTCCGCACCCGGCTCGGCCGACCCTGTTGTACGGGGAGGCTCGCTGCACGTTTCGGGCGAGGGTTATATCGAAGGCTGCTCCTCGCTTCTCCCCCCTTGCCTGCGGAGGGATTGACCGTGCCAACCATTCCCTGTGTGTCTGCTCTGCCCCTCCCTGTCGCCACACTACATTGCTCCAAACGAATAGCACAAGGCAGAGAGCTTTAAAAAAAAACAGCCATCCAGGCAACGCCAGAGCAGCATTTTGAAAATGGAGCCCAAAGCCATTTTAGTTTAAGGAAGAAGCATTTTATTAAGTCAAACTTTTTAAACAAGGTATATACAGTTCATGGGGGGTATCAATATCAGTGTTAGGTAGCTTTATAGTTCAGTGTTTAATTTGTTGCTTGTATATACATATATCAGGAATTTAGATAGCTGAGAACGTTTTTTTTTAATTACAGCTCCAATATGCTTATTGACTGGAGGAGGGTGGGTGGAACTATCAAGGGTTGTGAGGGGCCCTGCCCCAGGGCAAAAGGGCTCATGCCCAGAATTTGGCCTTGGTTTTTCAAATAGTCCAGCCCTCCTCCGACAGTTGTTGAGGTTTTAAATCAGGTACAGAGATGAACTATGCTGGGTGTGTTATGTGAGATCACTTTAGAAATAACCTTCCCTTCGCTGAGTTTGTGATGGCATTTTTTTCTATGCTGAAATGCTTAGGGACTTGAAGTGGAAGCTTTCCTTTCAAAGAACAGTAACACACTACCCTCAGCAAAATTTGAATTAAATATTGAAAACTCCAGTCAGTGACAGTCCATCTCTGTTGAAGGTCTTTGGGTTTCCTTTTCATTCCAATCTGCTCCGGCCCCCATGCCTTCACAAGTAACTTTCTTTCATCTCAGCAGCTATGATTCGTGAAGTCTAATCCAATGCAAAGTCAACTGCGTTGTGTGTTAAGTGTTGAGTTATCTTAGACTTCAGGCTTCATAGCTTCAGAGAGGCACAGTGTTAGAGTTAAGTCACAGTTTCAATCAGAAGACGGTCTCTGAAGTTTACTGTTTAAAATAATTCTGAAGATGATCATGACCTTCCACTGGACAGGATGATATTTTTAACTGGGTCCTCTCTTGCCTTTTGGCCTCACACCCAGTGCCATTCTGTAATCCAGTGAGGAAGAGGTGTACTGTCGCTGAAGTCAACACTAAAACTTACCCATCTTTCTGCCCTCAGCAATGATGCTAACCTAATAGGTAGGACCACGAAGTGGGTGTCCTATCCTGGTCACTTGAGGGCTTTGGGTCAGGAGACACTTTCCACGTGCTGCGCTTTGCGGCCGCTTTGAACCCTATTGTTTTAAATAGGCACGTGACCTGGGAGTGTGTTACACAAATAACTATTAATTGGAGTTTACCAGCCATCAGTTAGCTGGGTAAGGGACAAGCAGAAAGCACTTGGAGGAACTATTTCTGAAGTTAACCTATTTGACATAACAATCCCAAAGACGGCTGAAGGCTAAGCAAGCTCACATTATGATATCTATTGCTGCTTTGCTCTTGAAGTTCCCTTATCTGTTATTTTTTAGAGATACTAGCACCTTTGATTAAATAGACGCTTAATGAGATTGTGTTGCTGGTATCATATTGTCTCCTTAAAGGAATCAATATGAACAGAAGAAAGACTATTCTTAGGCCGGTTGGGAAGGGGACAGAAAAGGGAGCTTGGAGATTGTGGAGAGGATGTTTTTATGGCGTTTTACTGGGCAGCAATTGTTTTGAGAATGCCCTTTGGCTCAAAAAAGCAGATTACCTTTCAATCCTCTCACACTTGAATTCGATGTACGTTGAACTCTAGGTGCCCGGAGAAGGGGGCAGGTGAGGGTGAGGGGTTCCACGCGTCAACCTGTTCAGAGCAGGCAGGGGAGACCTTCTGCTTGACTTCCTCCCGAAAGTCATATAGTCCACCTCTGTCACTTTATTTGGAAACAGAAAATGGGGGTAATTCCCCTCCCCCAAAAATTACAAAGAATGGGAAGTGAGAGACTAATTGTTGGATCTTTTTTCCACGATGTTTTCCTCTGTATATAAATACGGTGCGGATGTTTTAAAAATACACAGGACATTGCTATGTAAAAATCTGTACATAGAGAAAGATTCTTTTTTCTATTGGAAATCATTTCTTGTTACTTTATATTCAAAAAATAAAGTCTACAACACTTCAAAATGCTAACATGTCTTTCTTTGAATATGTGAGTTTGGTCATAAAACCATCCACCGAAAACAAATCTCATGCTTCTCCTAACATCTGAGTATTCCACGGATTTAGGATGTCCCTCCTCCCACCCTTTGTGGAAAATGTTAGAGAGAAAGATTAGCTTTATTTGTCACATAGAACATAGAACATAGGACATAGAACAGTACAGCACAGTACAGGCCCTTCGGCCCACAATGTTGTGCCGACCCTTAAACCCTGACTCCTATATTACCCCCACCTTAAATTCCTCCATATACCTGTCTAGTAGTCTCTTAAATTTCAGTAGCGTTCACCATTGAAACATTGAAACGTGCGTTATTTTCCGCTGGCCAACTATTTTAATTCCTATGCCCATTCCCATTCCGACATGTGAGCTATAACCACCTCTTTCACCACAATGAAGCCACTCTCAGGGTGGAGGAGCAATACCTCATATTCTGTCTAGGTAGCCTCCAACCTGATAGCATGAACGTTGATCTCTCCTTCCAGTAATTTTTCCTCGTCCCCCTTCCCTCTTCTTCTATTCCCCAGTCTGGCTTCTAACCTCTTCTCCTCACCTGCCTATCACCTCCCCCTGGTGCCCCTCCTTCTTCCCTTTCTCCCACGGTCCACTCTCTCCTCCTATCAGATTCCTTCCTCTCTAGTGCTTGACTTGTCCCACCCAACTGGCTTCACCTATCACTTTCTAGCCTGTCCTCCTTCCCCTCCCCCCAACTTCTTATTCTAGCAACCTTTCCAGTTCTGAAGAAGGTTCTCAGCCTGAAACGTCAACTGTTTGTTCATGTCCATAGACGCTGCCCGACCTGCTGAGTTCCTCCAGCATTTTATGCGTGTTGCTCCGGATTTCCGGCATCTGCAGGAGCTCTTGTGTTTATTATGCAGTGAAACGCAACATTTGCGTCAAATCAGATCTGCAAGGATCGTGCTGGGGGCAGCCTGCATGTATCGGCACCCTTCCAGCGCCAATATAGCATGCCCAAAACTCACTGACCCTAATTGTACGTCTTTGGAATGTGGGAGGAACCCAGAGCACCTGGAGGAAAGCCACCGGTCCTAGGGTAAATGTACAGTCTCCTTCCTGACAGTGGCAGGAATTGAACCCTGATCTTTCAGTGGTGCTGTAATAGTGTTACACTAACCACTACTGTGCCGTCCTTACAAGTATTAGTCAATCTTCTGTGTTCTCCAACATCCAAGCCTGAATCCAATTTGAATCGGTACTTCTCTTGAATTATGTAGGCTTGTACTCGCTGGAATTTAGAAAATTGAGGGGGGATCTTATTGAGACATATAAAATCCTAAAGGGATTGGACAGGCTAGATGCAGGAAGATTGTTCCCGATGTTGGGGAAGTCCAGAACGAGGGGTCACAGTTTGAGGATAAAGGGGAAGCCTTTTAGGACCGAGATGAGGAAAAACTTCTTCACACAGAGAGTGGTGAATCTGTGGAATTCTCTGCCACAGGAAACAGTTGAGGCCAGTTCATTGGCTATATTTAAGAGGGAGTTAGATATGGCCCTTGTGGCTAAAGGGATCAGGGGGTATGGAGGGAAGGCAGGTACAGGGTTCTGAGTTGGATGATCAGCCATGATCATACTGAATGGCGTTGCAGGCTCAAAAGGCCAAATGGCCTACTCCTGCACCTATTTTCTATGTTTCTATGTACTTTTATTTAGTTATTTAGAGAGATAGTATGGAACAGGCCCTTCTGGCCCAACGAACTACACCATCGAGCAACCCACCTGCTTAACCTTAGCCTAATCACAGGACAATTTACAGTGACCAAATAACCTACATCTTTGGAATGTGGGAGGAAACTGGAGCACCCGGAGGAAACCCAGGCATTCCATAGGGAGGGCGTACAAACTCCATACAGACGGTGGCGGAATTGACCTCCGAACTCTGACGCTCTGAGCTGTAACAGCGTTGCGCTAACCGCTACGCTACGGTGGCGTCTCAACTGGTTCAGATCTGATGTCTGCATCAGTCTCTGTCTAATGTATGATACTACAACAACGTTTAATTAAAAGTGTGTTAAAGTTAATTAGCATACTAGAGAATCATTGTAAACTGAAATCTTTCCCATGTTGGAGATGGAGACATGTCAATGAGATCACAGCTGTTCTGTACAGTGCTGAGTTACTGGACCAGTAATCCAGAAAGTACAAGATTAAACTGGTTGAAAAATCAGTTAATTAATTAAGTTCTGTCATTTAAATAAAAAATATTGAACTGCCAGGTTGTGGTTCAAACAGAAACAAAATTGCTGCAAAAACACGGTGTAATCGATTACTGTCATTAAACTGAAAGGTTAACTGAGTTTCTCTCTCATCAGATGCTGCCTGACCTGTAGAGAATTTGATTCTATTTTGGTTTTCCATCACCTGCAGGATTTTGCTTTTAAGTCATGTGCTTTGGGGAAGAATATCCTTTATCCTCACCCACTTGCAGGTGCTCTTAGTCTGGTATAGAGCAAGGTCAATCCATCTGGCTCTTAACTGTCCCCAGCTCCAAGGCAGTTAGGAATAGCTGTTAGTGTTTGGTTTTGATCTTGATGAATTTCTGTTTACCTGAGTCAAAACAATTACACAATTAATTATTCTCAAACCTCCAAAGATTAAATTATTCCTTTGTTTTTACTGCAACAGCCAGGAAACTTACTTACTGCCTGTTACGTCACTGGCATTTAGGGCAGCAATGAAGGTCCTTCATCTCTGCCTGTCCTTGGCGACACTGTCGCACTCAAATATAGTTGTTTCCAAAACAGTTTTGTTTGACCAGTCAGGGTTGTTAGCCCCATGCTGAGCTCTTCAACCTGGTGGTCCGGTGGACCACTCCTAGTATGGCCTCTAACCTCTGACCTGTTTGACCCTACCAAGAGCCAAAGCATAAGGCCTTGACTCCAGTCAGCATAGTTCTCTGGGCTTTGAGGCACGCAAACCTCCAAACCCTACTGCAAGGTAGGAATAGAGAAGAAAGTCTTCGTTCAGTTATTCTTGTCATAGCGTGACTTTTTAATATTTTATTTGTTTAGAGATACAACGCAGAGTGGGCCCTTCTGGCCCTTTGAGCCGTGCTACCCCACTGACAATCCCGACATAACCCGAACCCAATCATGGGACAGTCCACAGTGACGTCTTTGGACTGTGAGAGGAAACTGGAGTACTGGGGCAAGCCCATGCATTCCACAGGGAGGCCGTACAGACTCCTTACAGAGGATGTTGGGGTTGAACTCTGAACTCTGACCCCCTGCTACCATGGCACCCAAATATTACCAGTACCTCAAATTATTACCAGAATTTAAAAGAGTTCCAATAATATTCTGATGTATTTTTTTCTCTTCTCCACCCAAAGCCTATTTATTACAAGGTACAGTACAGTGTCCAGTGTGTTTATATTCCTCTTAATATGACCTCTTTCGAAACAATAGAAAGTTGCAGCAGTCTTGGCGAAGAGGTGAAGCTATCAAGATCACTAAGGATGAGGGGATCCCTGGAGTGATGGCGCGGAGCGTTTGAGCCTTAACTCCTAATTCTCAGGGACAAGGCATGGTTCATTACCTGGGGCAAGTTCGATACAAGGACAGACTACCTTTGACAGCTGCTTGGGACGGGGAGAAAACATCACTTGCAAGGTTGACTGATTCAAATCAGGTGCTTGGGAGAAGTCAGTGCACAGCGCTGAGGGCAAACTCTGTTCTTTGACAGAAAGGATAGAACCCGTAGTTGGTGGCTTGTTGCCACAGACAGGCCATCAGTGTGGAACCAAGACCCTGGTTGCCACGCGAGTTCCCCAGGGCTGGAAGTAGAGCAATGACGGCTGACTTTCCTCATCTTCGGTGTCAGAGGAATGACACGGGACACACGTGATAAACAAATAAAAAGAAAGGCAGCACATCTTGGAACTGGGATCCACTTCCTATATTTCTCACAGCATGGACCTCATCGAACGTTTCCATGAAACCATAGGATATAGGACCAGACCGGCCATTCAGCCCATCAGGTCGAATCTAATCATAGCTGATTACATTTTCAAATCCCATTCTCTTGCCTTCTCCCCATAATGCTTACCACAAGAACCTATCAATCTCTGCTTTAGATACACCTGAGGACTTGGCCTCCATAGCCCACAATATCCTCTAACTTCTGGCTGAAGAGATTCCTCCTTGTCTGAGTTTACCTCAGTTTTAAAGGGATAGCCCTTTAGTACATGTCCTTGGATCATAAAATCTCTTATTTATTAAATGCATAGAACATAGAACAGTGCAGCACAGTACAGGCCTCGACTGTCCACCCTGTTCCGCGATGCCTCATATGCCAGGGTGTTGTTCCTTGACTTCAGCTCAGCATCAAACATGATCATCTCTCAGAGGCCAGTGGGAAAACCGTCCTCACTGGGACTGTAACAGGATCTTGGACTTGTTGGCAGAAAGACCCCAGTCAGCCTGAGGTAGTAGCAACATCTCAAGCTCCATCACGCTGAGCACTGGTGCCCCCCCAGGGCCGTGTGCTCAGCTCGCTGCTGTTCGCTAACTAACTCACGCATCAGTGGCTGTTAGTGAAACTGGCCCACAGTTTTCTGATTTCTCTCTCACTTGTTTGAATAGAATATTTGGATCTCCCAGTGCCTCCGTGACATCTCTAGAATCCAAGGAGTTTTGGTAAGTTCCATCGCTTCCTATAAGATCCTAGATGCAGGTTGTCAAGTCCAACAATGTCACCTTTTAGTTGCTTTAGTCTGCCTTGTATTTTTTCTCATGAAATTCCCTCACTTCAGCCATTGATTAAATATTCTAATTACAATAATTTTCGTGTCTTCCAGTGTGGTCAATCCAAAAGCAAGTGCTCATAACCTCTGCCATTTCCCCAGTTCCATGATTAATTCCTCTATCTCTGCCTCTTAGGGAACAGCATTTACGTAGGCTACTCTCTTCTTAAATACCTGTGGAAGCTCTTAAATGGTTCAGCATGGACTAGATGGGCTGAAGGGCCTGTTTCACTGCTGTACTTTTCTACGGCTCAGTAACTCAGAGAAAGAAAGCCAACACGTCCATGCCGACCAAAATGTCCACTTAAGCTAGTCCTATTTTTCCATGTTTGGCCCATATCTTCCTAAATCCCTCCTTTCCATGTACCTGTCCAGGTGTGCTTTATATGTTATCATTTCACTTGCACCAATCACATCCTCTGGCATCTCATTCACCACCTCCTGTCTGAAGAGCTTTGTCCCTAACGTCTCTCGCAGCTTTCCCCTCTCACCTTCAACCTGCATCCTCTAAACCTGCATCTTTTCCCCCTGAGGTTGTGGGTTAAAGATGAAAGGTGCAAAGTTTAAAGGGAGCATCTTCACTCAGAGGGTGAACCGAACTGCCAGCGGATGTGGTGGATGTGGGTTCGATTTCAACACTTAAGAGAATTTTGGATCGGCAAATGGATGGGATGGGTATAGAGGGCTATGGTTTAGGTGCAGGTAGATGGGACTAGGCATGGAGTAGATGGGCTGAAGGGCCTGTTTTGTGCTGTAGTCTTCTATGATGCTGTAATTGTGGACTTTTTCTTGCTGACCTGACAGTCTTCTGCAGTTTTTGCACATCACAAGAGGGCGCTGCACCAAACCAGACTGTAAGGGCTGATGTGAGGCTGCTCTCGATGATGGCAGTGGAGAATTGCACCAGCACGCTCTAGGGAAGTTGGAAGGTTTCTTTGTTTTAGTTATTAATCAAAGCTTGAATTAACACTGACGTGAGACAGCTCAGCTAGACTGAGGCAGCCTCTTTAATGTTTGAAACACAAGGAAAGAAGCAGCATCTGTGGAGGCAAAGGGTGTAAGCTGATGTTTCAAGCCGAGACCCTGCATCAGGACTTGCTGAGTTCTTTCAGAGTTCTGCCTTTTCAGTCCAGCCTCCTTCGTCTTCAAGCTCTGTGGCATTTCAGCCTTTCTGAGGTGACTGAAGCTACAGTCAGAGAGACATAGAATCCCACAGCACAGAAGCAGAACGTTCCACCCAAATGGTCCATGCTGACCAAGTTTTCCCATCTAAGCTCGTCCAAATTTCCCATATTTGGATCATATCCAACTCTGCCATAGACTACCAAAAGAGGAGAGTTGGACATGGCACCAGCAACCCCATTCCATAAAAACCCAGAGCTATGAAAATGACAACAGAAGCTCTGGAAACCTCATCCCTGGGAGAGGAGGGGTTTTCGCGGATGGGCTTTGAGTAGAGGAGTTGGGACGTAATGTTGAAATTGTATAAGGCATTGGTGAGGCCAAATTTGGAGTATTGTGTACAGTTCTGGTCACTGAATTATAGGAAAGATGTCAATAAAATTGAGAGAGTACAGAGGAGGTGAACTAAAATGTTGCCTGGGTTTCATCTCCTAAGTTACAGAGAAAGGTTGAACAAGTTAGGTCTTTATTCTTTGGAGCGTAGAAGGTTGACGGGGGACTTGATAGAGGTGTTTAAAATTATGAGGGGGATAGATAGAGTTGACGTGGATAGGCTTTTTCCATTGAGAGTGGGGGAGATTCAAACAAGAGGACATGAGTTGAGAGTTAAAGGGAAAAAGTTTAGGGGTAACATGAGGGGGAACTTCTTTACTCAGAGAGTGGTAGCTGTGTGGAACGAGCTTCCAGCAGAAGTGGTTGAGGCAGGTTCGATGTTGTCGTTTAAAGTTAAATTGGACAGATATATGGACAGGAAAGGAATGGAGGGTTATGGACTGAGTGCGGGTCATTGGGACTAGGAGAGAGTAAGAGTTTGGCACGAACTAGAAGGGCCGAGATGGCCTGTTTCTGTGCTGTAATTGTTATCTGGTTATATATGGCTACACCTGAGACAACTTGAGGGTCTGGGCTAGGCGAGCTGCTGTCGGAGACTTACACTCCAATCGAGGTGACAGGCTTAAGTTAAGTAAGTGGCTCACGTACCTTTCAACCTCTCCTATCCATGCACTGTAGCTGTCCAAGTACCTTATAAATGTTACTATCGTACCTGCCCCAACAACTTGCTCTGGCAGAGCATTCCATAAATGGAAAAAGTTGCCCCTCGGGTTCCTGTCCAATCTCTCCTCTCTCGCCATAAACAAATTAGGCCCTTTAGTTCTTCATTCCACAGTCCTAGGAGAAAAAGACTGCGTACATTCACCATATTGATGGCCCTTATGATTTTATCGATTCTGTGCTCTTTCATTATTCTATTATGGTTATTAAAATCCATTATGGATTTATAGAATATGCCTACAAGAAAATGAATCTCAGGGTGACATATATGTACTTCGATAATAAATTTACTTTGAACTTTGGATCAAGGATCAACTTTATTCACCATATGCATTTATAGATTTGGCAATGTCATCTAAAACTTGGATAAACTTCTGTAGGTACACAGTGGAGAATCTGACGATCACGGTCTGGTACAGAAACACCAATGCCCCAGAACAGAAAAGCCTTCAGAGGCTGTCACTGAGTACATCAACTTATTTTCTGTTACTTATCTATGTAATACTGTTTTTTATTATTACTGTCTTGTTTTTATCTACCGCTTTATTTAATTGCCTGAGAGGAAGCCAAACAGAGTTTCATTGTACCTATGTACAATGACAATAAAGATCATTCAGTTCAATTCAATCCACAATGGTTGTTGCCACCAGAAAGCAGCATCTATCATCAAGGGCCCCCACCGTCCATTGTTTGCTCTCTGCTTGCTGCTGCCATTGGGAAGGAGGTACAGGAGCCTATGGTCTCACACCACCAGGTTCACAGGAGCCTCAGGTCCCACACCACCAGGTTCAGGAACAGTTATTACCCCCCAGCCGTCAGGCTCCTGAACCAGAGTGGATAACCTTACTCACCTTGACACTGAACTGATCCCACAACCGATGGACTCACTTTCTTTTTTTAAAATTCAAATTTTATTATTTTTTACAGTATTCTTATTTTACAAAGCAGCACAGCATATGACAGAGCAGATACAGTACAGGATATCTACACAGCCGTCCTACGGACTCACTTTCAAGGATTCTAAAACTTACGTTCCTCATGTTATTTATTTATCTATCTATCTATCTATTTATTTATTCACTCATTCATCCACCCATTTTTGATTGATTGATTGGTTGATTGTACTTGCACGATTTGTTTTCCAAGTAAATTTCAAAGCTTCTAAGATTCAAAAAACTTTATTGTCATTCTAACCGTACATCAGCTCTGCAGGGCAGAATGAGACAGCGTTTCTCAGGGGCAGTGCAATCATAACATAACAAACGCAACACTAAATAATAAACATAACAATAAATAGTAAAACACAACAGCCACATGTCAGTTAAAATCAGTTATAAGTGTCCAGTGCAAGTTAAAAGTGTCCAAAGCAGAGTCAGGTAGAGCAGCTATTTAGCAGTCTGACTGCCTGTGGGAGGAAGCTGTTTAGTAGCCTTGTGGTTTTAGTTTTGATGCTCCTGTAACGTTTGCCTGATGGCAGAAGAACAAACAGTTCATGGAGAGGGTGTGAGGGGTCTTTAATGATGTACCGTGTCTTCTGGAGGCATCGACTCTGAAAGAGGTCTTGGACAGAAGGTAAGGAGACCCCAATAACCTTCTTTATTATCAGAGTACATATATGTCACCATATACAACCCTGAGATTCATTTTCCTTCTTTAGATTTACTCAGCAATCTATAGAACAGTAACTATAACAGGATCAACCAGAGTGCAGAAGACAACAAACTGTGCAAATGCAAATATAAATAAATAGCAATAAATAATGAGAACATGAGATAATGAGATAAAGAGTCCTTAAAGCGAGTTCATTGTTTGTGGGAATGTCTCAATGGATGGGCAAGTGAGTGTAATTATCCCCTTTTGTTCAAGAGCCTGATGGTTGTAGAGTAGTAACAGTTCCTGAACCTGGTGGTGTGAGTCCTGAGGCCCTTGTACATTGGTTGTTGGTCAGTGCTTGTGCGTAGTTTTTCATTGATGCTATTGTACTTTTTGTTCCACTGTGAATGCCTGCAAGGAATTGAATTCCAGGGAAGTATGTGGTGACATGTATGTATGTGATAATAAATTTACTTGGAACTTTGAATTCAATGAACTGGGAAATTCTTGTGGTACGTTGGCACTATATGCAACAAAAACGGCAATTAACAATTACACAGAATAAACAGTAATATAAAAATAAAGTTTGATGTACAGATATGGATTAATGAGTATATTAACAATTATTCAACTGTGAAATAACAGTTACTCACCTCTATAAAAGGAAGGATGTATTGTTGAAGCTTTATAAAGCACTGATGAAACCTCACTTGGACTATTGTGAGCAGTTTTGCGCCCCTTATCTAAGAAAGGATGTGCTGACATTGGAGAGGGTTCAAAGGAGGTTTATGAAAATGATTCTGGGATTAAAAGACTTGTCATATGAGGAGCGTTTGATGACTCTGGGCCTCTATTCACCAGAATTCAGAAGAATGAGGGGTGACCTCACTGAATCCTATTGAATGTTGATAGAGTGGATGTGGAGAGGATGTTTCCTATGGTGGGGAAAGTCTAAGACCAGAGGACACAGCCTCAGAACAGAGGGAAGTCCTTTTAGAACAGAGTTGAGGGGGAATTTCTTTAACCAGAGGCTGGTGAATCTGTGGAATCTGTTGCCCCAAATCGCTGTGGAGGTCAAGTCATTTAAGGCAGATTTTTGATTAGTCAGGGCATGAAGGGATACAGGGAGAAAGCAGGAGCCTGGGGCTGACAGGGAGAATGAATCAGCCATGATAAAATGGTGGAGCAGATTCAAAGGGCCAAATGACCCAATTCTGTTTCTATATCTTACAGTCTTATAAGATCGCCTCTCAGAATGTTTAAACCTCTCACTGGTCCCTGCCTGCAAGGTAATGCTGTCAGAGTGAGGAAGGGAAAATAGGCAAAGGTCTCTGCCCACAGGAGCTGGTTCACATTGAATTTCTCAGTATGATATATTTACCTTCTTTATATTTGCACAGTTTGTCTCCTTATGCACATTGCTTGTTTGTCGGTCTTTGTTTGTGTGTAGTTTTTCATTGATTCCATTGTATTCCTTTGTTCTGCTATGAACAATTGCAAGAAAGTGAATCCCAAGGTAGTATACGGTAACAGATTATTATTCCTCTCTGCACCTTGTTATTCCTCACTGGGCGACAACCTTGCCAGGTTTTTTTTTAGCATTTTGTCTGTTATTTTACGAGGCCGAGTTGCTAGCTCGACGCTCAACCCAGCTCGGATGGAACGCGTGCAAGGGGCCGGCCGGATTCGAACCCAGGACCACTCGCCTCGTGGTCCGGTGCTGCTACTGCTACACCACCAGCCGGTATACACGGCCACATATATGTACGCTGGCAATAAATGTACTTCGAACTTCGAATAATCCTCAACGCAGCTACAGCAGAATTATCAAAGGCTGGAAGATTTTACTGGGCACTTTAACACTTTGGACCACAAACACAACACTGAAAAGATGTTTTTCTTTAGCATAAATGAGATGTGCATAAGATGGAACTGTGACCTTTGACGGTCTCTTGCGCAGAATACCTGTGTGTTCACTCTGTGCATTAGCATTCAGCAGAACTGCTCTCTGCTCTCACTCAGGTTGTGTCCACACTCTGAGTTCAACATCCACATCTATCATCAAAGCATGGATATATTTTTTTAGACATCTATAACGCATTACAGGTCCTTTGGCCCACAATGCTGTGCTGACCATGTTACCTACTCTGTCTAGAATTTTCCTACAGCAGAGCCCTCTATTTTTCTAAGCTCCATGTACCTTTGTAAGAGTCTCTTAAGAGACCCTGTTGTATCCGCCTCCACCACTGTGTGTAAGACTGACCCCTGACATCCCCTTTGTGCCTACTTCCAAGCACCTTAAAACTATGCCCCCTCGTGATAGCCATTTCAGCCCTGGGAAAAAGCCTCTGGCTATCCACACGATCATCTTGTACACCTCGATCAGGTCACGTCTCATCTCATTCTCTGTCACTCCAAGGAGAAAAGGCCAAGTTCACTCACCCGAATTCTCATAAGGTACGCCCGCCAATCCAGGCAACGTCCTTGTAAATCTCCTCTGCACAACTAATGGATGGTTGCGTTGACGGGACGTGTCACCTGAGATTCGTTTTCTTGCAGGCATTCGTGGGAAAACAAGGAATCAATGAAAAACTGCACCCAAAGACTGACAAACAACCAATATACAAAAGAAGACAGACTGTGCAACTAAAACACAACAAACAAATAAATAAATAATACGGAGAACATGACTTTGTAGAGTCCTTGGTCGTGAGTCCACAGTTTGTGGAATCACTTGAGTATTGAGGTGAGTGAAGTTATTCACACTGGTTCAGGAGCCTGATAGTCTGCCTTCCTTGGCAGCATGCATTTTCAGTTTTTTTTTAAAGTTTAGGAACAGATTGCTTAATCCATGGAAGAGGGGGAAGCCCTTTAACACCTTGACCCTGATGGCCAGTTAGATCATTGTGCCTTCGTCAATGGAGAGTCCAAAACCCAGAAAACTGCCCCTGACCACATTGGTATTGACTTATTATTGTCACAGTGAAAGGCTTGTCTTGCATACTGCTCATACAGATCAGATCATTACACAGTGCATTGAGGTAGAACAAGGTAAAGGAGTATCAATGCAGAGTAGAGTGTTACAGCTACAGAGAAAGTGCAGCGCAGGTAGGCAATAAAGTGCAAGATCGCAACGAGGTAGATCGTGAGGTCACGAGTCTACCTTATCGTACAAGAGGCCCATTCAGAGTCTGATGACAGTGGGCTAGAATCTGTCCTTTAGCCTGGTGGTTCATGCTTTCAGACTTTTGAATCTTCCTTCTGGTGGAAGCGGGGAGAAGAGAGAACGTCTGGGGTGGGCAGGGTCTCTGATGATGCCGGCTGCTTTACCGAGACAGCAAGAAGTGTAGACGGAGTCCATGGAGGGAAGGGTTGCACCAACGTTCGAGACTCATACAGTTACACAGAGCACAAACGGACCTTCTGGTCGAGCACGTCCATTCTGACCGTGACGTCTAAGCCAATGGAAATCCGGGTTCATGGACCCCTTGCTTGTCCATGACATTAAAAAAAAAGGTTGAAACTCCTGCTCTAAACATTTCTTATCCATATAGAGCATAGAACAGTACAGGACAGGAACAGGTCCTTCGGCCCACAATGTTGCGCTGAAACAGCTGAAAAGTAAATAACCATATAACAATTACAGCACGGAAACAGGCCATCTTAGCCCTTCTAGTCCGTGCCGAACTCTTACTCTCACCTAGTCCCATCTACCTGCACTCAGCCCATAACCTTCCATTCCTTTCCTGTCCATATACCTATCCAATTTTTTTTAAATGACGTGATCGAACCTGCCTCAACCACGTCTGCTGGAAGCTCGTTCCACACAGCTACCACTCTCTGAGTAAAGAAGTTCCCCCTCGTGTTACCCCTAAACTTTTGCCCCTTAACTCGCAATTCATGTCCAACCCTCCCCAAGAAAAACCAATCCCTCCTACCTCCACCATGTCCATATCCCTCCATCTTCCTCACATTCACATGCCTATCTAAACACCTCTTAAAAGCCTCTAATATATTTGCCTCTACCAGGCATCCACCACTCTGAGTGAAAAACTTACCCCCTCTCACCTTCAATGCATGCCCTCTGGAACTGGACATTTCTACCCTGGGAAAAAGATACTCCGTGACTATGCCTCTCATAACCTTATAATCCTCTATCAGATCTCCCCTCAGCCTCCGACACTCCAGAGAAAACAATCCTCAGTTTATCCAGACTCTCGTGACAACACACATGCTCTAAACCAGGCAGCATCCCAGTAAACCTCTTCTGCACCCTCTCCAAAACCTCAATATCCTTCCTATAGTGGGGTGACCGGGACTGTGTGCAATACTCCAGATGTGGCCTCACCAGAGTTCTGTAAAGTTGCAACGTAACCTCCTGAGGTTTGAACTCAATAGCTCAGAATGTACCTGTCCAATATCTTTTTAAATGTTGTAACTGTACCCACATCTCCAGCTTCCTCTGGGAACTGAGAAAGGATAAATCGGGATGGCCCAGTAGCATAGCGGTAAGCGTAAGGCTATTAGAGCGAGGGCCCTTAAGATTGGGGTTTAAATTTAGCCGCTGCCTGTGAGGTGTTTGTATGTTCTCCCTGTGACTGCCTGGGTTTCCTCAACACGCTCCGATTTCCAAAGGTGAACGGTTAGGGTTAGTGAGTTGTGGGCATACTATGTTGGTGCTTACGCCTGAAGACAATTGCAGGCTACCTAGCATAATCCTCGCTGACTTGATTTGACACAGATGACTCGTTTTGATGTACATGTGATAAATAAAGTTAATTTTATCTTAAGCTAATCTTATCTCTGGCAGCCCTGGATTTGCTTGCTGCAGCCGCCCAGGAGCGGAGACACAGAGGTGGTGTGGGAGAACCTCTGTCGGCCATGCTGGAATCCATACTGGCTTGGGGACTGGCCCTCCCATTGGTGTTGCCCTCTAGTGTCCACTTGGAGCAGCCCTCCGGTGTTCGCTCAGTGCTGCCCTCTGGTGTTCACTCAGTGCTGCCCGCCAGTGTTCGCTCAGTGCTGCCCTCTGGTGTTCACTCGGTGCTGCCCTCTGGTGTTCACTTGGTGCTGCTCTCCAGTGTTTGCTCAGTGCTGCCCTCCCATGTTCACTTTGGTGGAAGAACAAGCTGGACCAGTCCTACTTGCCATAAATCTAGAGTCATATCACTCAGGGACTTGGGCTATATTATTATTTTCTTTGTGACTATATGTTTTTCTGAAATCAAAACCATGTGTGCCATTTGTGCTATGTGCTATGTGCTGTTGGTAATGTGCTTTGAATAATTAAACTTGAAAAGAACCTTAAGGCCAGCTTTCAGCCTTCTTGACTCCAGGCTGAACAGTCCCACCCATCTTACTTATTCTTCCCTGATATGTATGTTAGAGATTCTGTTCTCTTCAAGCTACCAGGATTTCAATTCTCTGGAACATATACAAGGTTTGCTACTCTGTGCAATGCTCACAAGGTCATTGTTCGTTGAATTATACAGGACTAAGGCTCCGGCACCTTCCCAAGGGTAATCAAGGGTGACAGGGATTAAATGCTAGACTTACCAGAGATGCCTATCTCCACGAAATGAATAAAACAAAAATCAATTTTCTTCTTCAGAGGAAAGGCAGCCTCCTGAATGCTCTGCACGACGGGTTGACCAGCCAGTGAGTGGACTCCCCTGGGATGTTTCCGATCAGGCCAGTCATAAACCAGCTATAGTCGACTCCAGAGACTGTGCAATACATAAAAGAATTACTATAATTTACAGCAGGAATATGAACAAGGAGTGTAAAAAGAGTGAGGTGGTGCCCAGAGGTTCGTTGTCTGTTCAGAAATCTGATGGCGGAGGGAGGGGAAGAAGCTGTTCCTAAAACACTGAGTGTGTGTCCTCAGGGTCTGGTACCTTCTCCCCGATGGTAGCAATGAGAAGAGGGAATGCCCTGGATGGTTAGGGTCCTTAATGATGACTGCAGCCTTTTTGATGCATCGCCTTCTCAAAATGTCCTGGATGCTGGGGGGGCTAGTGCCCCTGATGGAGCTGGATCCTGTGCACTGATGCTTCCATACCAGGTGGGGATACAACTAGTCAGAGCACAGTACACCTGGAGCAGTTCACTCAAGTCTTTGGTGATATATCAGATCTCCTCAAGCACTACTGAAGTATACCTGCTGGCACGTCTTCTCAGTAATTGTATCAATATATTGGGCCCAGGATAGATCTTTAGGGATGTTGACGCCCAGGAACTCAAAGCTGCTGATCCCTCAATGAGGACTAGTGTCTGTTCTCCTGACCTTCCACTTCCTGAAGTCCACAGTTAACTCTTTAGTCTTACCGACACTGAGTGCAAGGTTGTTGTGGTGACTCCACTGAACCAGCTGATCTATCTCACTCTTCCTGGTCACCATCTGAGATTCGGGCCAACGACAGTTGTGCCTTTGGCGGATTTATAGATGGCGTTTGAGATGTGCCTGGCCACACGGTCATCAGTAGAGCAATGGAAGTAAGTTGGTGAAGTGGAAGGAAGGAATGTTGATACTCTGGAAATAATGTCTCTCTCACCTCCGTGCAGACACAGAGATAATGCCAGTTCCTCAGTTCCACAATGGGTGCTCTTGGGAGCACTATCTCTGTCCAATATTCCCAGCCGCCTGCTGTGACCAGGCTCGTGAGCTGTGCTATTCTGCCCTTAACCTCCTCTACCTTTCAGCTGCTGCCCCCCTCATTATGGGAAGGATGTGGAAGCTTTAGAGAGGGTGAAGAGGAGATTAGCCTGGATTAGAGAGCATGCCACACGAGGATAGGATGAGAGAGTTAGGAATTTTCTCTTTGGAGCGAAGGAGGCTGAGAGGAGAATTGATAGAGGTATGTATGATGATAACAGGAATAGCTGGAGAGGAAAACCAGAGAAGTTTTCCCAGAGCAGAAATAGGTAATACAAAGGGAGAAAAATTTAAGGTGATTGGATGGGGGGGGGCGGGGGGGATGTCAGAGGTAGGTTTTTCTCACCTAGAATAGTAGGTGATGGAAAGTGCTGGTAGAGGCAGATAAATTAGGGACATTTAAGAGACTCTTAAATAGGCATATGGATGAAAGAAAAATAGAAGGTTATGTGGGATGGAAGAGTTGGATTGATCTTAGAGTAGACTAAAGGGATGGCACAACATTATGGGCTGAATGGCCTGTATACTGTTCTATGTTCTTACACCTCCTTTCATTCAGTCCTTAAATCTGACCTCATTCCTGTTTCAGTATCTCCTCCTTCTTTCCAATCTTCAAAGTTTAAAAGTTCAAAGTAAATTTATTATCAAGGAACATTTATGTCACCATATGCTACCCTGAGATTCATTTTCTTGTGGGTATTCATAGAAGAGCATAGAAATACAACAAAATTAATGAAAACTACACACAAAGACTGGCAAAAAACAAGGTGCAGAAGAAGATCAACTGTACAAATACAAATAAAAATAATAATAATACGGTAGCGTAATGGTTAGCACGCTTTCCAGTACCAGCGACCCAGGTTCATTACCTGGCGCTGCCTGTAAGGAGTTTGTATGTTCTCTCCATGACCGTGTGAGTTTCCTCCGGGTGCTCCAGTTTCCTCCCGCAGTCCAAAGAAGTACTGATTGATAGGTTAATTGGTCATTGTACATTGTCTTGTGATTAGGCTCGGGTTAAATCGGGCGTTGCTGGGTGGGGCAGCTTGAAGGGCCGGAAAGACCAAGTCGGCCCTGTATCCCGATAATTATAAATAGATAATGCTCAGGACATGAATTGTCAAGTCCTTCAAAGTGAGTCCATAGTTTGTGGAATCAGTTCAGTGTTGGGGTGAGTTATCCACGCTGGTTCAGGATCCTGATGGTTGTAGCGTAATCTTGTCTGGGCACCAAGGATTTCACCAGGTATGAAGTCAAGGCGGCATCTTGCCAGTTTTGTGATACCGCTGGGAGTTAAGTGTAGCTCCATGACGAGCAAACCTGGTGAGAGATCCTCATCTGTAAACTGCTACGGATGGACAGAACAAGAACGACAACAAAGTACAATAATTAGAAGTTTTTATTGAGCCACGGTACATGCTGGGCAACTTCTCGCGTGCGTTCGATGTACTGGGCCCGCCGAGATGAAAACATGCTCACTTGAAGCTTGCGCAAAATGAGAGAACCTTCTTTCCCTTGGAGATCCAATCGATCCGCTGTGAGATCCACAGACGCACATACCACATTCTCTCAATCGGTCTTACATGATTCATAAACTAGGAGTTCCTAACCTGATGTTCGTGGACCCCTCAGTTATTAGTAGGGGTCCATGGCACAAAAAAGGCTGGGAACCCCTGATCCGTATTTATAGAACTGCAAATGTTCAGTTCTCTATCTGTTAGAATCCACAGTTTCCAAGAGAACAGCGCAGTATAGGCCCTTCTGCCCACTATGTTCTGTCAACCCTTTAACCCTTTAAGATCAATCTAACCCTTCCCATTTTTCTTGCATTCATTTCTTTCATTTATCTGAGAGTTAAGGGTTCAGGGATCCAAGCATCTAAGTTAACCCAGCATTGTTGGAGGTGCTATATTTTTAGAGAGCATATTAAACCAAACCTTGCTCTACTCTAAAAAAATTGAAACTATTTTGATGATGAAAATCAAGCCTTCTCCATTTTCTTAGTTCTGCATTACTACTGATCTCTCTCACCGCAATGTTCGGTGATTGATGGATACTGGTGTGTATACCGAGGATCAAGGTCCAGGGGTCAAATTGGAAATCTGAAATTCCACGCACTGGGCCCCTGGACCTGTGAATGTCTGTGAGTCCACTGGGGGAGTCGAAGGGCCAATGTCCGTGTGTATGAGACTGAAGACCGAAGAAAACGGACTGTCTTGGGGCTGGAAGACTGTATACGTGTGTAGATGGGAGAGAGGAACAGGACTTGTTTTGCTGTTGCTGTTTTATTGCCTGTTGTGTTCTGTGTTGCTCTGCCAAGAATTGTGGGCATGCTATGTTGGCGCCAGGACGTGTGGCGACACTTGCGGGCTGCCCCCAGCGGGCGCTTAGGTTGCGTTGGTTGTTAACGCAAACGGTGCATTTCACTCAACATTGGAAAGAATTCCTTCAGCCTCTGTGTGAGCAAGCCCAGAGGCTACTTTATCACAGATGGTACAAGGAGCCAGACACATTTTTTAACCCTATCTTACCCTTGATAAGTTTGAGTTTTCCATTGCCATCCTTGAACATAGCTGTGGCATCATCCAGTACCTTCCTTAATGCACTTTCTACTGCAGGGAATGTGGCATGAAAATGGTGGATAGGTCTCCAATCAGGCTGCAGTTGTCTCTGCCAGTCATGATCCACCAGTCCACAAGCCAGTGTGGTTTGTATACTTTCTTAGTTCAATTACTGCAGACTTCGGTACTTTTGAAATGCCATTCAAACTCATGTTGTGGAATGATGGAAACAGCCAAGCCAGCGTCCAATTCCATGTTAATGAACTTGCTGCTCACTTCTGGTGTAAGCCATAATGCTTATCTATTGTTAGTTTTCACATAATAAATCTCAAGGCTACTCAGACATATAGTTTGTCACTCTCATCATTATCAGTTTTTTCAACAGCAATAAGATTAGATCTCCTTATGAAACTGCAGCTTGACTTTTTTAAATCTTTTTCTCTTCCTTGTGCAGTCCTTTTATTGTCTTCTGCCTGACATGCTCTTTGTACGGGTCCTACTTTGTTGCATCTTCTGCGCCTGTAAACCTGGTGTTTCTGAGCCCCTGCTGCAACGGTAACACAATGTGTTTGGCCAGGCTGGTTTCTGTTGAGACGCTATCATCTTGTTCACTCTCACTTTCATTCCTGACTGCGTCTCAGTTGTGCCTCTGGCTCCTATCTCCATCGATACAGCGATTTCAACCACTCTCTTACATGTGAGTTGTGCTTCAGTTAGGATCCATTTTTGAATACTTTTTTGTAAGATTCCACATATTAAATGATCTCTCAGTGCATCATTAAGCCCTTCGCTGAACTGGCAATGCTTGGATGGATTCCCCTTCCTTTTGATTCTGCTTATGAACCTAAAGTATTCTGTAGTGAGTAATGGTTTGGCTTCTAAATGTTCCTACATTATGTTCACAATATCAACAAAGCTCATTTTAGCTCGTTTGATTGGAGCTTCAAAGCAAAGTGTTTTCTTTTCCATCTATTACACTAAACAACTCTAGCATTCATTCCTTACCAGTTATCCCATTTGCTTTAAAATACTGTTCAATTGGTTCAGTATACATCATCCAGTTATCTATTGTGCAATTGAATGTGTCTATCTTTCTGATGTAGCCAGCCACTTATGCTTTTTTGTTTATTATTATTATCACGGGGTACTCACTAATTATGAAATGGCTGTACTTACTGTTTGTTAATTTTGTTTGTTTTCTGCCTTTTTAAAAAATTCACAAGTCTCTCTCCCCTCCAAAGAAAAACATGTTACGCTTCAACGGGTAGGTGGTCATCTCAAGTTCAGGTTCATTTTAAAACTTCCTCATCACCACTGTTGTGTCTTGTAACTTAATGAAAGAAAACCAACGGGGGTGGGGGGCGGTGAACAGGAACTTGTTTACTTAACTTTCACTTTAGTGAGGCGCTCTCATCTGGCATGGTGGCCTAATAACGTATGCCATTCACATACTTCTTACATATAACACATAGTGGATTATGCAAACAAACAAAGTGCTTAATCCAAATAATATATTTACAATAACACTCAAATATTAAATGTACTACACCTCCTCTGTCAGATTCTTTCTTCTTCAGTCCTTTACTTTCTCCGCTATCATCTCCCAGCTTCTGGCTTCATTTCCCCCCGATTGTCCACCCACCTACCTCCTGCCCTCGCCTGTTTCACCTAATGCCTGCCAGCCTGTACTCCTTCCTCTCCTCCCCACCTTCTCATTCTTGCTTCTTCCTGCTTCCTTCACAGTCTTCTCGTCCCAAGACGTCAACTGCTTATCCCTCACCATAGGTGCAGCCTGACGTGCCGAGTTCCTCCAGCATTTCCTGCCTGGAATTCAAAGCTTCAGCTGCCTTACCTGAATGACTAATTGTCCTTGAACTTTAGGCTCCTCAATGGCAATAGAGAGCAGAGTACTCAAAACTCTTCTGCCAACAGATCACTGTAGACCTGTTTCAATTTCTGTTTAGGCCTTGGCTTAATATAATGAGACATAATATTCATTAAAACCATACTCTGCCTAGCCAATTCCAATTAAAATCTGATACTTAATGAAAATTAATTTCTCACAGTTAGAGATAGCTCTGCCAGATGCTGGTGACTGGAATGTTTCTTTATTTGAAGATACAGCTTAGAACAGGCCCTTCTGGCCCATCGAAACACACTGCCCAGCAGCCCCTGATTTAACCATGATCTAATCAAGGGACATTTACCATGTCCAATTAACCTACTAACTAGTACAACTTTGGACTGTGGGAGGAAACTGGAGCACCCAGAGGAAACCCACATGTTCCACAGGGAGGACGTACAGACTCCTTACAGGTGACTTTGGAAACGAATTCCGGCTGTAATCATGTCGCGCTAACCGCTATGCTATTACCTTAAGAAAGACCGTAAGATATAGGAGCAGAAATAGGCCATTCAGCCCATCAAGTCTATTCTGCCTTTCAGCACGCTAATCCATTTCCCCCCTCAACTCCTTTCTCCTGCCTTTTCCCCGTAATCTTTCATGTCCTGACTGTTCAAGAACCTTTAAGTAAACCCAATGACTTGGCCTACACATTAGTCTGTGGCAATGAATTCCACAGATTTATTACCTTCGGGCTAAAGAAATTCTCCTCAACTCCTTTCCAAATGGACATCCCTCTATTCTGAGGCTGCGCTCAGATTTACTGAGTGTGCTCCCAAGACAATGTACCTCAAGGTTGTAGGTGGTGACATTATGAACATTGACAATAAATTTACTTTGAACTTTGAAGAGGACACCTAATAATGGAAATGCTGATGGATTGACCCATTTACTTTTGGAAGAGGAAACACCTGAAAAATCTACAGAAGAAGACCTTCCTCTTGACGTATTCCCCATATTACAAATCGAAAGTTTCCCTATTATGGCAGAGGTGATCCAGAGGGAGGAACCAGAATAGACCCCACACTATCTCAGATCCACATGGCTGGAACGTGCAGCAGAAATTCCAGTTCCCTATTTTTACCATTGCAGGGGTGGACTTGCCCTTGACTGGGTGTGCCTTACGTGGGGTTTGAGAGCTGTGGTACCATCCAAGCTGAGAGCTAAAGTGTTGGAGGAGCTACATCACGGTCATCTAGGTGTGGTCAAAATGAAAGCATTGGCCCGAAGCTTTCTCTGGTGGATGGGATAGATCAGAAGATCGAGCAGCTTGCCTCGCACTGTTCGAGCTGCCATCACGTCCAGAAGATGCTTGGAGCGGCACCTTTCCTTGCCCGGGAATGGCCTGCATTGGCCCTGGCAGAGGATCCGTGAGGATTTTGCCAATCCATTCATGGGCACAAATTTCTTGGTAATAGTGGATGCAGCTACAAAGTGGCCTGAAGTGTTCCCAATAGCCTCCACGACAGCCTCGCACACTGTTGATGTGTTGAGAAGCCTCTTCTCAGGGACTGGTGTTCCAGAACGCTTAGTCAGTGACAATAGACCACCGTTTGTTGTGGAACAGTTTCAGTCATTCCTGAAAATAAATGGAATATGACATGTTACATCTGCATTGTAGCACCCAGCTACAAATAGCTTGGCGGAAAGGTCTGGCAAGACTTAAAGAACGCACTGCGAGCGATGTCAGCAGAACACACCACACTAACACTGAATCAGAAGCTCGCCAATTTCTTCCTTGCATGTCACAATGCAGCACACCCCACAGCCAACAACTCCCCAGCTATTGCTACTCCGAAGTCGTCCCATGCACTCACGCTAGCATGTTCTCAAACACAGTCTCAGAAGGCTTATGTAGGGTAACCAGCTGAGACAAACTGAGGCCTCCTCAAACAAGGAAGTTCAAAGAAAAAGGATTTAGCTCTTTCCTGGTGGTATGTGATGAATAAATCCTTCTTGGGCTTCCAGCCGGGTACGGGTAAGTATTTTAACAGACACTTCGATTACAAACTCTGCCATCTTCATCAGGGAGGACGTTGGGCATACCTAGCCTGGTGGTATTGATAGGCCTGCCATCCATCCCTCCTGATTGGTTATTCCTCATCCAATCAGGTTTCCACTGTCCCACCTTGTTTACAATCGAATTCCAGTTCTTACTAAGAGTCACACACATAAAAGTTGCTGGTGAACGCAGCAGGCCAGGCAGCATCTTTAGGAAGAGGTACGGTCGACGTTTCGGGCCAGAACCCTTCGTCAGGACTAACTGAAAGAAGCGCTAGTAAGAGATTTGAAAGTGGGAGGGGGAGGGGGAGGGGGAGATCCAAAATTTTAGGAGAAGACAGGAGGGGAAGGGATGGAGCCAAGAGCTGGACAGGTGATTGGCAAAAGGGATATGAGAGGATCATGGGACAGGAGGCCCAGGGAGAAAGAAAGGGGAAGGGGGGAAAACCCAGAGGATGGGCAAGGGGTATAGTGAGAGGGACAGAGGGAAAAAAAGGAGAGAGAGAAAAAGAAAAAAAATATATAATATGTATATATAAATAATGGATGTGGTACAAGGCATATCCCTTTTGCCAATCAACTGTCCAGCTCTTGGCTCCATCCCTCCCCCTCCTGTCTCCTCCTATCATTTTGGATCTCCCCCTCCCCCTCCCACTTTCAAATCTCTTACTAGCTCTTCTTTCAGTTAGTCCTGACGAAGGGTCTCGGCCCGAAACGTCGACTGTACCTCTTCCTAGAGATGCTGCCTGGCCTGCTGCGTTCACCAGCAACTTTTATGTGTGTTGCTTGAAATTCCAGCATCTGCAGATTTCCTCGTGTTTGCGGTCATACTAAGAGTGAGACCTTTGTCTTTGTTTTTTGATCCTTTTCCTCTAGTTTTATTTCAATGGCTTCCTTTACCAGGCGGTCCCAAAAGCCATTGGCACGGCACAGTAGTCTTGTGCCGTCGAAGTCAATCCTACCGCCATTGCGAATAGCTCTCAATCTGATTGGCCAGATCCTCAGTGACATCAGCAATCCGTGAAGCGACAGGCTCTTTACAGCAGTGAAAGTATTGGAATCAGGTTTATTATCACCAACATATGTCATGAGATTTGTTGTTTTGCAGTGGCAGTACATAAAAATTGTTATTAGTTCCAAAAATAAATAAATGATGCAAATAAAAGCACAAGTAACAAAGTACTGTTCACTGGTTCAGGGACTGTTCATGATGGAGGGGAAATACTCTGTTCCTAATATGTTATGTGTGGGTTTTCATTCAAGCTTATATACTTCCTCCCCGATGGTAGTAATGAGGAAAGGACATATCATAAGACTATAAGACATTCAGATTTAGATTATGAGGACACTCAGTCCTTGTTTATTGTCATTTAGAAATGCATGCATTAAAAAATGATACAATGTTCCTCCAGAAAGATATCACAGAAACACAGGACAAACCAAGACTAAAACTGACAAAACCCATAATTATAATATATAGTTACAACAGTGTAAAGCAATACCGTAATTTGATAAAGAGCAGACCATGGGCACGGTAAAAAAAGTCTCAAGTCACGCAGATCGTAGAAGGGAGAAACTCTCCCTGCCATGAACCTCCAAGCGCCGCCAACTTGCCGATGCAGCACCATTGGAAGCACCCGACCGCAGCCGACTCTGAGTCTGTCCGAAAACTTCCAGCCTCCGACCAGCCCTCCGACACCGAGCACCGAGCACCATCTCTGCCGAGTGCTTCGACCTCACCCCAGCCGCCGAGCAACAAGCAAAGCCGAGGACTCGGGGCCTTCCCCTCCGGAGATTCTGGACCACACAGTAGCAGCGGCAGCGAAACAGGCATTTCAGAAGTTTCACCAGATGTTCCTCCATTCTCTCACGTCCATCTCCATCAAATCAGGATTGTGCACGGCACCCTACTTGACAGATAACAGATATTTCCTCTAGAGCGGCTGCTGCGAGCTGCGTCACGCCGCCATCTTCTCCTCCCGCCATTTTGCACTCACACAGGAGCAGAATTAGGCCATTCGGCCCATTGAGTCCTCTGTCATTTGTGAAAGGAAAATCATGTCTGACGAATCTCATAGAATTTTTTGAGGATGTAACTAGTAGAGTGGATAGGGGAGAACCAGTGGATGTGGTATATTTGGATTTTCAAAAGGCTTTTGACAAGGTCCCACACAGGAGATTAGTGTGCAAACTTAAAGCACACGGTATTGGGGGTAAGGTATTGGTGTGGGTGGAGAATTGGTTAGCAGACAGGAAGCAAAGAGTGGGAATAAACGGAACCTTTTCAGAATGGCAGGTGGTGACTAGTGGGGTACCGCAAGGCTCAGTGCTGGGACCCCAGTTGTTTACAATATATATTAATGACTTGGATGAGGGAATTAAATGCAGCACCTCCAAGTTTGCGGATGACACGAAGCTGGGCGGCAGTGTTAGCAGTGAGGAGGATGCTAAGAGGATGAAGGGTGACTTGGATAGGTTGGGTGAGTGGGCAAACTCATGGCAGATGCAATTTAATGTGGATAAATGTGAAGTTATCCACTTTGGTGGCAAAAATAGGAAAACAGATTATTATCTGAATGGTGGCCGATTAGGAAAAGGGGAGGTGCAACGAGACCTGGGTGTCATTATACACCAGTCATTGAAAGTGGGCATGCAGGTACAGCAGGCGGTGAAAAAGGCGAATGGTATGCTGGCATTTATAGCGAGAGGATTCGAGTACAAGAGCAGGGAGGTACTACTGCAGTTGTACAAGGCCTTGGTGAGACCACACCTGGAGTATTGTGTGCAGTTTTGGTCCCCTAATCTGAGGAAAGACATCTTTGCCATAGAGGGAGTACAAAGAAGGTTCACCAGATTGATTCCTGGGATGGCAGGACTTTCATATGAAGAAAGACTGGATGAACTGGGCTTGTACTCGTCGGAATTTAGAAGATTGAGGGGGGATCTGATTGAAACGTATAAGATCCTAAAGGGATTGGACAGGCTAGATGCAGGAAGATTGTTCCCGATGTTGGGGAAGTCCAGAACGAGGGGTCACAGTTTGAGGATAGAGGGGAAGCCTTTTAGGACCGAGATTAGGAAAAACTTCTTCACACAGAGAGTGGTGAATCTGTGGAATTCTCTGCCACAGCAAACTGTTGAGGCCAGTTCATTGGCTATATTTAAGAGGGAGTTAGATATGGCCCTTGTGGCTACAGGGGTCAGGGGGTATGGAGGGAAGGCTGGGGTCTGAGTTGGATGATCAGCCATGATCATAATAAATGGCGGTGCAGGCTCGAAGGGCCAAATGGCCTACTCCTGCACCTATTTTCTATGTTTCTATGTTTCTATGTTTCTATGTTTCTATGTTTCTATGTCATTCCGTCATGGCTGATTTATTATCTCTCAACCCCATTCTGCTGCCTTCTCCCTGTAACTTTTGACGTCCTTACTAATCAAGAACCAATATACCCAATGACATGACTTCCACGCTGACTGTGGCAAAGAATTCCACATATTCACCACCCTCTAGTTGGAGAAATTCCACCTCATCTCTGTTCTAAAGGGACCTCTTTGTAATCTGAGGCTGTGCCCTCCCCACAATAGGAAACATCCCAGACAGTGAGGGTCTTTAGCAATGGATTCTAACTTGTAGAGTCACTGCCTCTTAAAGGTATTCTCGATGGTGCTGTGGGTTGTACCCGTGATGGACCCAGTTGAGTATACGAATCTGTCTTGTCCTATACCAGTAAACCTTTTTCTTTCTCCATAATTGCTGCCTTATCTTCTGTGTAGTTCCAGCAATCTATTTTTGCTGAATAAGCATAAGGGTTTATTCTGTTGTAAACAGCAGAAAATATTTCTATCACACTTCCTCTTTTGGGATGATTTTAATGATAGGCTCTCTTTAGGATGGTGGCGAATGTTGATAGCTCATGACGAGGCATTTGATGTTGTGGTGTTCGCCGAGCTTGGCAATTATCTTGCAGACGTTTCATCACCAGTCAACGTGACATCCTCAGACACATAATCATATCGAAATTGATGCCTTCTATGAACCCCTGAGAGCCACAGAAACCAGGGCCAATAGAATTCAAAGGCCAGCTGAAGGAGTAGCCAATCAGGACCAAGCAAGTGAATAGAGTTGGGGGGGGGGCGGGGGAAGGCCTATATAAACGCGAGCACTCCCAGAGAGAAACACCAACGACTGTGCACTGAGAATGTCACCTCGACTGGTGATGAAACGTCTGCAGGCTAACTGCTAAGCCCAGGGAACTCCACCGCACCATTGGCTCTCTCGTCTCGAACACTGAGGCTGGGTGAGGGCAGGGCTGATGAAACGAATAAACCCAGTTGGAAATGAACAAGGGTGACGACCCTGCCACTTCTCACGGCTCAAACTTCTTGCAGAGTTCCCTCTCTCTTTTATACCAGCAGCTTGTCATTCACGTTAACAGTTTACTTGCTTATGGACTGTTGTGTCTCACCCCCATCAGGGAGGAGGCTACAAAGCATCCACACCAGGACCACCGGACTCAAAAGCAGTTACTCTCCCCAAGCAGTAAGGCTGATCAACACCTCCACCCACTAACCCACCCCTCCACCACTACTTTACCATTTCCTGTCAATCATCTTATTTACAGCCTAGCGTCATTTTATGGACATAAAATAAAGCTATGTATAAAAGCTATCTTATATATTAATTGATTCTTAAAAATTATTATTGTGTTCTTTATGTTTTGTGTGTTTTTTTGTGTTGCCTCAGATCCGGAGTAACAATTATTTCGTTCCCCTTTACAATTGTGAGCCCCGACATAGATTGGAGGACTGCTTCATCGAGCACTTTCACTCCGTCCGCCACAACAGGCACGATTTCAAGATAGCCACCTACTTCCCATTCCCATTCTGACATGTCGGACCATGGCCTCCTCTACTTCCACGATGAGGGCACTCTCAGGTTGAAAGAGAAACTCCTCATTTTTCATCTGGATGGCCAACCTGACACCATGAGTATTGAACCTCCAGCTTCCGGTAATTTCTAAACCCTCCCATTCTCTTTTTTTTCCGTTCCCTATGCTGTCTCCCCTCTTACCCCTTCCCTTCTCCTTAACTGCCCATCACCTCCATCTGGTGCCCCTTCTCCATCCCTGTCTTTCATGGTCCTCTCTCCTCTCCTATCAGATTCCTTCTTCTTCAGCCTTTTGCCTCTTCCCCCTATCGCCTCCCAGCTTCTTACTTCACCCACCTTCCCCCTGACCTGGTCTCACCTATCAGCTGCCAGCTTGTACTCCTTCCCCCTCCCCATCCCACCTTCTCATTCTGGCTTCTTCCCTCTTCCTTTCCAGTGTTGACAAAGGGTCTCGGCCCAAAACGTCGACAGTTTATTCTCCACGTTAGACGCTACCTGATGTGCAGAGTTCTTCCACCATTTTGCACGTGTGTGTTGCTCCTGATTTACGTCTGGAACACCTGCAGAATCTCTTGTGTTCAACATATATCCTTAATATCCCTCATTTTTTTAAACATTCAAGAGTGTATTAACAACTGCTATAAACGCGTTCGTTACTTGGGATCTCAGAATGGACAATATTTATTCCCCATTCTTAATTGAGAAGATGGCGGTGAGTTACTGACTTTACCTTCATAAGGCGATGTTTCAGAAAGGCAGCATACATCACTAAGGACTCCCATCGCCCGGGAGAAGCCTTGTTCTCTTTGCTGCCATCAGGGTCAGCTTCTTCCCATCTGCCATCAGATTACTGAATGGCCATCGAACACTACCCCACTATTTTTCCCTCTCTCTTTTTTAATAGACAATACAGTGTAAAAGTCCTAGGCAGCCTAGCTATATGTAGAGAGACTTTTGCACAGTACTCTATTTGTGAACGTGGAGCGGAGAGCGAGAGCGTGGCGGGAGCAAAGGATGATGGGAATGGCGAGGGTGGAGTGCCGCGGGAGGGTTCGGTGACGGATGACAGAGGAGTGTCAGGGGTTAGGGGAGTGGTGAGGTGGCACGAATACAGAGACAACCAGCCCTGAGACACAAGGAGAGGTCATTTGATTCCAAGTAATTGGCTTATCGATTATTACCAAATGTCTCTCTGGTACTTGCCGCTCCTCCCCTCTCCCTTCCCCTTTTCCCATCCAAGATTCCCCTCTCCCTGCCCCCTCAATCCTCAATAGAGACCCAGATCAGAATCAGGATTATCATCACTCACATATCTCATGAAATTTTATTTTTTATGCAGCAACAGTACAGTGCGATACATAAAGTCACTACGCTCTGTGCAAAAGTCTTAGGCACCCTAGCTGCATATATGTACTTCTTATCGCAATTTATAGTTTTTTATATTATGTAATGCAATGTTCTGCTGCTGCAAGACGTCAAATCATGACATATGCCCGTGATATTAAACCTGAGTGGTTCTTATTCTCTGGTGAAGGGAGGGTGTGTGTTAGGATTTGAAGGGGTGGTGACACGTTTCCCAAGCTGGGTTGATGTGCATTTCGTGAGCAACGTGTGTTAGTTGAGGAGCTTAGATTTTAACACAAAGGGAGAACTCCAGTTTTATTTTCATTTGGGAAGGTTAAAGAACTTGGAGGTCCATGCAGAAGCCTTGGTTAGAATGAATGTCTTATGCAGGGACTTAACCAGCCACCAGGGGGAGATGGTGAGTTTAGCGCAGAACCATTGCTGAAATCAGGGTGAGGACAAGTGAGTGAAGTGAAAATTATAAAATGTATTTGGTAAAGTCCTTGAATGGGGTAGTACAGAGAATGTGACATTAAAAGTGTAATTAACATATTTTTATTTTCCTTCAAACTAATAAACTGCAAGTAATAAACAACAGGAATTCTGCAGATGCTGGAAATTCAAGCAACACACATCAAAGTTGCTGGTGAACACAGCAGGGAAGGGTCTCGGCCTGAAACGTCGACTGCGCCTCTTCCTATAGATGCTGCCTGGCCTGCTGCGTTCACCAGCAACTTTGATGTGTGTTGCAAGTAATAAACAATCTGCTGGAAGAAATCAGTGGGTCAAAAAACATTGAAAACCTGCATTTCTTTAGCCAGAGGATGGTGAATCTGTGAACTCATTACCACGGATGTCTGTGGAGGACAAGTCATTGGGTATATTTCAAGCGGAGGTTGATAGACTCTGGATTAAGCAGGGTGTCAAAGGTTACGAGGAGGAGGCAAGAGAATGGGTTGAGACAGATAATAACCCATCCATGATGGAATGGCGGAGCCAACTCGATGGGCTGAATGGCCTCATTCTGCTCCTATATCTCATGGTCTTAGCGGGACTGAGAGTGGAGCGGTGAAGTGGCCAGCACAGAGAAGAGAAAGAGGTCCGAGGTGATCGGTGGGACTGAGGAGGGGTGGCATGGTACCGTAGTGGTTAGCACAACGCCTTACAGTCCAGGTGACCGGAGTTCAATTCCCGCTGCTGCCTGTGAAGAGATTGTACGTTCTCCCCATGACTGCGTGGGTTTCCTCCAATTTCCTCCCACAGTCCAAAGACGTACTGGTTGGTAGGTTAATTGGTCATTGTAAGTTGTCCCATGATTAGGCTAGGGTTAACTCAGAGGATTGTTGGACAGCGTGGCTTGTAGTGCTGGAAAGACCTATTCTGCACTGTCTCAATAAATAAATAAATAAATAAGGGCTAGTAGTCTGTGATATATTTTTGGTTGGATAGTTTATTATTGTCAAATGTACCAAGATACAGTGATAAATCTTGCTTGTATGTTAGCCAGATAGATCACTCATAAATACATGGAGGTAGTACCAAAGGAAGATAAAAACATTCAGAATGCAGAATGTAGTCTCAGTGAACACATTCTGAGGTACCTCCTGCACCTAATAAAGTGGTCACTGAGTGTATGTTCATGGTCTTCTGCTGCTGTAGCCCGTCCACTTCCAGGTTCGACGTGCTGTGTGTTCAGAGACGCTCTTCCGCACACCACTGTTGTAACGTGTGGTTATTTGAGTTGCTGTCGCCTTCCTGTCAGTTTGAACCAGTCTGGCCATTCTCCTCTGACCTCTCTCAATAACGAGGTGTTTTCACCCACAGAACTGCCGCTCACTGGATGAGTTTTGGTTTTTTTTTGCTCTCTTGGATCTCTTGGCCATATCTACATGCTTTTATGCACTGAATTGCTGCTACACGATTGGCTGATTAGATACTTACATCAATGAGCACATGTATCACTGTACCTAATAAAGTGGTCACTGAGGAGCTAGGAAAGATAGTGCCAGCTGTTTCTGCAGGCGCAGGGGACTTCTTCCAATTCATCCATGAACCAGCTTATTCTTCTTTTATGTCATTCTTTTCTCTTCAAGGTGGTTGGGGGGTTCTGTCTGAGTCTGTGATCTGCAGTCCAAAGTACGGTTCTTCACTTGCGGAGTGTTTTCAGACCGGCTGCATGCCCTGGCGTTTCACTGTCTCCAGAAACAGCCTGGAAAACGTGTGCCTTTGGTGAGCATAGACGACTCAATTCCTCACTGGTTTTGCCGACTGAAGAGTCGTGGGAGACAAACAGCGGGACAGCAGGCGGTGTGTGCTGTTGTCAGAAGAAGGCCCCTGCACTCGAGCAAACCCTCTCTCTCTCAATTGATGGAGGCTGAAAGATTGTCAGTCCTTGAGTGAGGGGGCTTGAGAAAGCGACGTAGAAGTTTGTAACATCGGAACAGCAAGCTGTTGATCTCCACTCTCGCTGCTGAAGGGGTGACCTCTCTCTCCCTCTTTGGAGTGAGAGAGAGCCTGTCTGAGATACAAAAGTGCTGGGATGGACTGGAGATTTTCACGGTCTCTTTGGGGGCTTTTCTATTGCTTGCATGGTGGGGGGAGGGTCTGGTGCTTTTGCTGGAGCAAGTCAGGAGAGGGAGAGAGGGAGGGGGCTTTGGGGTTCTGGCATTTCTGTCATTCATTCTTTGGGTTTTTTTCCTACTGTTTTGTGGATGTCTGTGGAGAGTACGAATTTCAGGTAGTATACTGTATACGTTCTCTGATATTAAATGGAGCCATTGAACCATTGACGACTTTCCATAAGCCATAACATATAGGAGCAGAAATAGGCCATTCGGCCCATCGAGTCTGCTTTGCCATTCAATCATGGGCTGATCCATTTCTTCCAGTCATCCCCACTCTCCTGCTTTCACCCCATACCCTTTGATGCCCTGGCTAATCAAGAACCTATCTATCTCTGCCTTAAATACACCCAATGACTTGGCCTCCATAACCATTCGTGGCAACAAATTCCACAGATTTACTACCCTCTGACTAAAGTAATTTCTCCGTTTCTCCGTTCTAAGTGGATGCCCTTCAGTCCTGAAGTTGTGCCCTCTTTCTGGCTAGCTGTACTTACTGAGAGGCCAGCAAATGTTGCAATTATATCGACACCAACACAACAGATTTGTTGACAACACTACAACCCATGGAGAATGCTGTAGTGGGCACAGCCTTGAATGGGATCCCTGTTTAATATGTACCTGAGACAGCGGTCTGCACCCTCAGGATCGACATATCTCGCTTGACAACACTCACAGCACGCTGGAGGAATTCAGCGGGTCGGGCAGCGTCCGTGGCAAAGATCGGTCGACGTTTCAGGCCGGAATCCTTCGTCAGGACTGAAGAGGGAAGGGGCAGAGGCCCTATAAAGAAGGTGGGAGAGGGTGGGAAGGAAAAGGCTGGTAGGTGCCAGGTGAAAAACCAGTAAGGGGAAAGATAAAGGGGTGGGGGAGGGGAAGCAGGGAGGTGATAGGCACGAAAGGTGAAGAAGGAATAGGGGAAAACACAATGGGTAGTAGAAGGAGGCGGAACCATGAGGAAGGTGATAGGCAGCTGGGGAAGGGGGCAGCGTGTTGTGAGTGTTGCTTTGACCCCAGCATCTGCAGATTATTTTGTGTTTATATCTCTCTTGACGTTCCTGACCCACATCAAAACCCCCCACTTTGCCAGACCGCCCATGCCTTTTGTACTCCAGTGTAGTGCTACAGTCTCGGAGATCGTACCATGCTGGTAGACAAATAAAGTGTGAGGGCCCTGACGAGGTAGATTGTGAGATATTGAGCTAAGGTGTGGACTAGGCCCTTCCAGTCCTTTGAACCACACTCCATAGCATCCCCAATTTAACCCTAGTCAATGAACAACAATTGCTTCCTGAATACTTTTTGCTGTATCTTATGGATTTTGGGGTGCTAATCATGAAAATCACTATGAAGTTTCCCTATCACGCACCATTCTTTTGAAATTGCCTGTATTTGTTATTCATAATTCAAAAACAAAATAATACCCATTATGCCATTGGTATTTAGGGCAGCAATGAAGGTTCTCCATCTCTGGTGGTGTTCAGGGCTTCCTTCATCATGCCAATGGCTTCCTCTCGGTTTTCACTACTGTCACTCATGCAAGTCCCGGGTGGAGACTCAGGAATACCGTCACACTCAGATATAGAAGGATTCTTCATTGCTGTTTCCGTAACAGTTTTGTTTTACCAGTCAGGGTTGTTAGCCCTGAGCTGAACCCCCAAATCTGGAGGACCAGTAGATCATACTTTGTCTGGCCTTTACCCTTTGACCTGTTTGGCATGGGTGACCCCACCAAGAGCCAAAGCATAAAGAGGCGATAATGAGGGACCAGGTGAGATCATCTGTACTGTGAGCTCTCAGGAACTTGCATCTGTTTAAAGATTATTGGTCTCTTTCTCTTTCCACGGATACTCACTGCCCTGGTGAATATTCACAGTATTTTATGTTTTTGATTCAGTTATCTTACTGGGGCAGATTCAAAAGGCTGAACGGCCTGTTCCTGATCTAACTCAGTATATTGTTACAGGAAAATAGGGCTGAGAGATGGTTGAAGGGCGGTAATGCTGAGGGCACCTCTGCTCCATCCACCAAACATTTTAATTCCAATTCTCTTTCCCATTCTGACATGTTGGTCCGTGGCCTCCTCTTGTGCTGGGATGGGGCCACCCTTAGGGTGGAGGAGAAACACCTTATATTCCATCTGGGTAGTCTCCAACCTGATGGTAAGAACATCAATTTATCCTTCCAGTAGCTTTTTTCACTCCCCATCCCCTCTTCCTCTATTCCCCACTCTGGCATTTTATCTCTTCTCATCTGCCTATCACTTCCCCCTGGGTCCCTTCCTCCTTCACTTTCTCCCATGGTCCACTCTCCTCTCCTATCAGATTCCTTCTTCTCCAGCCCTTGACCTTTCCCACCCACCTGGCTTCACCAATCACCTTCCAGCTAGCCAACTTCCCCTCCCCCTACCTTTTTATATTGACGTCTTCCCCCTTCCTTCTCAGTCCTGAAGAAGGGTCTTGGCTTGAAATGCTGACTGTTTATTGATTTCTATAGATGCTGCCTGGCCTGCTGAGCTCCTCCAGCATTTTGTGCGTGTTGCCTTGGATTTCCAGCATCTACAGAATTTCTTGGGTTTATGATGTGCTAAGGGATTCTTTTGCTATTTGGCAGTTGTGTTTACATACAGGGTTATTGGACCTGTAGGGTACAGCGTAATTGTTCTTGGGCAGTAGAGGTCCATTGGTGACACAGTCAGACTGTCAGGGTGACAGATTCGGAAATGACTATGCCGCAGGGGACATAATGGCCCTATTTGTGCTTGGGTAATCAGGGAAGAAAAGCTGATTGAAGAAAAAACACAGAGAAATAGAAATACAGATGAAAGATCTTCGATCTGAAGCATTATCTCTGCTTCTCTCCTCAGATGTTATCTGAACTGCCAAGTACAGACATAGACATAGAAGAGAACAGCACAGGAATAGGCTATTCAGCCTACAATGTCATGCCGAACCAACTAAAAAGCAGATCCCCTACTTCCTCAATCGACACCAGGTCCATATCACTCCATCTTCCTTACATCCATGACCCTATCCAAACATCCCTTAAAAGCCTCTAATGTATTTCTACCACCATACCAGGCAACACGTTCCAGGCATCCATGACTCTCTGAGTAAAAAATTTACCCTTCACATCCCCTTTTGAACCTACCCCCTCTCACCTTCAATGCATGCCCTCTGGTATTAGACATTTCTACCCTGGGAAACAAGTACTCTCTGTCCACTCTGTCTAAGCCTCTCATAACGTTGTAAACCTCTGTCAGATCTCCCCTCAGCCTCCAGCACTCCAGAGAAAACGACCTGAGTTTATCCAGCCTCTCATGATACCACATGCCCTCTAAACCAGCCAGGAACCTGGTAAACCTCTTCTGCTCCCTCTCCAACATCCTTCCTACAGTGGGGAGACAGGAACTGTATGCAATACTCCAGATGTGGCCAAACCAGAGTTTTATAATGTTGCAACATAACCTCCTGACTTTTTAACTCAATGCCTTGACTAGTAAAAGCAAGAATTCCATAAGCCTTCTTAGCCACCTATCGACCTGTGTAGCCACTTTCAAGGAGCTATGAACCTGGACCCCAGGATTTCTCTGCTCAGCAACACTGTTGGCCTTAACAGGGTACTGTCTCCTCGTGCTTTATGTTCTTTCTCCTCTGATAACCAGTGAGGTAGTTGCAGAGATGGTGGTGTTTCAGCTCATTGCCACCCATTCCCAGGGAGTGGGTGCAACCATCAATGTTTATTTAATCCACGTGTATCTAGAAAATGGATTTTACCTGAGGTGTTAGCCGCTTACATCTCTGCCAACCCAGAAAGCCCGCAGCCTTTGTCAAAGCTGGAGACCAACCACAGCCTCCACCCAGATCACCAGCAGGCTTGTTCGCCACAGGGTCTGACTGGCAACTGAAAGTCGATCTGGGCAAGCAGTTAAAGTTCCCTGTCTTCATCGCCTCGTCGTCCCTGAGCTTGACATGGTCACTCTGTCAGAAACCTCAAAGCAGGTGGCCGTGGTAGAACTGACAGTGCCTCGGGAAGACCAGGCTGAGGAGGCGTTTGACCGTAAGAAAGCCAAACACCAGGAGCTGGCAGAGCAGTGTCAGGGACAGGGGCGGAGGGCACGATGTGAGCCTGTAGAGGCAGCGTGCCGAGGTTTTGCTGGTTGCTTGCTGTGCAGAACCTGCCCTCACCATGACATTACAGGGGCTGCAAAGAAACGAGCCATCAGGACCAACAGGATATCGTATCTGTAAGTAGGATGCCGTGCACAATTCTGATTTGATGGAGACAGACGTGAGAAGGCACGGAGGAACATCTGGAGAAATTTCTGAAATGCTCGGTTCGCTGCCGCTGCTACTGTGCGGTCGAGAATCTCCGGAGGGAAGGCCCCAAAATCCCCGGCTTTGCCTGCTGCTGGCGACCGAGGCTGAGGTCGAATCGTTCGGATAGAGATGGTGCTCGGTACTCGGTATCAGAGGGCTGATCAGAGCTCGAAGTTTTCGGATGACTCAGAGTCAGACTGTGGTCGGGCATGGCAGGGAGAGTTATCTTCCTTCTCCTGTCTGCGTGAGATATGGGACTTTCGAGAGACTTTGAACTTTTTTACTGTGCCATGGCCCGTTCTTCATCAAGTTATGGTATTGTTGCACTGTTGTAACTATATGTTATAATTATGTGGTTTTTGTTAGTTTTTCAGTCTTGGTCTGTCTTGTGTTTCTGTGATATCACACCGGAGGAATATTGTATCATTTCTTAATGCATGCATTACTAAATGACAATAAAAGAGGACTGCGTGTCCTCATAATCTAATCTAATCTAATCACAGAGGCTACTGAGCAAGCCTCCAGATGGCTATGGATCAAAAGGTGTGACCCGTGGACCAATGGTGCTGGACACAAGCCAGGGCCTGATCTACCCTGGCAGGGTCACCTGGGTGAGGGTGTCTGATGTTGAAAGACCCGAAACGCACAATGACCCCAGGTTACATCACTGGCGATGTGTCCCAGCATGTCCTAGACTGTGTCTCAGCGGCATATTAGGTATGGTGCCCAATTGGATATCTTCCTACACACACATAAATGTTGTAAAATTGATAGTGAATAGGTGTGTAATAATACTGAGATTGTTTTCAGCATACAGATGCACTAAATCACGACCTGTCAAGATTCAAGATTAAAGATTCAAGATTGTTTATTGTCATTCTTCAGCACACAAGTGTAAAGGAGAATGAAATGATTGCTACTCCAGATCTGATGCAGCATAAAAAATACAATAAATATAAATATAAAAGCAATCTTATAAAATGCAATGTACAAATAACCATTGACTGTGGCCATATATACATGAGATTAGTTTATAGACATAGACTGATTTTATGTAAATAAAGTGACACTACGTCAGGAGTATCTGTATGTAAGGTGACGTACAAGATTATTAAGGGATTGGACACGCTAGAGGCAGGAAACATGTTCCCGATGTTGGGGGAGTCCAGAACCAGAGGCCACAGTTTAAGAATAAGGGGTAGACAATTTAGAACGGAGTTGAGGAAAAACTTTTTCACACAGAGGGCTGTGGTTCTGTGGAATGCTCTGCCTCAGAAGGCAGTGGAAGCCAATTCTCTGGATTCTTTCAAAAAAGAGTTAGATAGAGCTCTTAAAGACGGCGGAGTGAAGGGATATGGGGAGAAGGCAGGAAAAGGGTACTGATTGTGGATGATCAGCCATGATCATAGTGAATGGTGGTGCTGGCTCGAAGGGCTGAATGGCCTACTCTTGCACCTATTGTCTATTGTGACTCTGGTAGGAAATGATCAGGAGACAAAGTGACTTGGCAAGAGGAACTCTCCAAGGTACTGTAGAGGGGATATGAAACATGGGGTGGTGGGGTGGGTTAATGGGTGGAGGTGTTGGTGGGCTTGATGGCTTGGGGGACGTAACTGGTCCTGGTGTGGATGTTGCTTAGCCGCTTCCCTGATGGGAGCGGGACAAGCAGTCCATGAGCAAGGTGCTTCCAATGCCCATCAGAGGCCAACTCCTGACCTGGTTTCATACAGTTGTGTTTTTAGGTTGAGAGTGCTTTTTCTTAAAGGCTTTAAGAATAAGGCAGGAAATGATAGGCTGGTGAGCCTGATATCAGTAGTGCCAAAGTTATTGGAAGGGACTGGAAATACATGTATCTGGATAGACAGCGACTGATTAGGGATAGTCAACATGGTTTTGTGCGTGGTAAGTCACGTCTAGCAAATGTCATAGAATTTTTTGAGGAAGTGACGAGGAGAGTGGATGAAGGCGAGGCAGTGGATGCTGTCTACCTGGAGTTTAGCAAGGTCCTTAACAAGGTCTCCCACGGGAGGTTGGTCAAGAAGCTGCAGTCGCTTGACATTGAAGATGAGGTAGTAAATTGGATTAGACATTAGCTTTGCGGGAGAAGCCAGAGAGTCGTTATAGATGGTTGCCCCTCCGACAGGAGACCAGTTGTGTGCCACAGGAATTAGTGCTGGGTCCGTTGTTACTTGTCATCTACATCTTTGATCTGGATGATAATGTGGTTAACTGGATCAGCAAATTTGCAGATGACACCAAGATTGGGGGTGTAGTGGACAGCAAGGAAGACTATCATAGCTTGCAGCAGGATCCGGACCAGCTGGAAAAATGGGCTGAAAAATGGCAGATGGAATTTAATCCAGGTAAGTGCGAGGTGATGTACTTCCGTAGGACCAATCGGGGTAGGTCTTTCACAGTGAACGGTACGGCACCAAGGACTGTGGCAGAACAGAGGGATCTGGGAATACAAGTCCATAATTCATTGAATGTGGTGTCACGGGTAGATGCAGTTGTAGAGAAAGCTTTTGGCACATTGACCTTCATAAATCAACATGTTGAGTACAGGAGATGGGATGTTATGTCAAAATTGTGTAGGACATTAGTAAGACCTAATAGTCATAGTCATAGTCATAGTCATAGTCATACTTTATTGATCCCGGGGGAAATTGGTTTTCATTACAGTTGCACCATAAATAATAAATAGTAGTAAAACCATAAATAGTTAAATAGTAATATGTAAATTATGCCAGGAAGTAAGTCCAGGACCAGCCTATTGGCTCAGGGTGTCTGACCCTCCAAGGGAGGAGTTGTAAAGTTTGATGGCCACAGGCAGGAATGACTTCCTATGACGCTCTGTGTTGCATCTTGGTGGAATGAGTCTCTGGCTGAATGTACTCCTGTGCCCACCCAGTACATTATATAGTGGATGGGAGACATTGTCCAAGATGGCATGCAATTTCAAGTGTTGAGTCCAGTTCTGATTACCTACTTACAGGCAAGATGTAAGAGTACAGGGACAATTTACAAGGATGGTGCTGGGTCTGCAGGACCTGAGTTATAAGAAAAGATTGAATGGGTTAGGACTGTATTCCCTTGAGTTCTGTCGTCACGTTTCAGCTTCAGTTCTGTAGTTGGTTCATCTCCGTGTTCAACAGGGTCTGGGTGTTGGGCTCTTGTTGCCATTACATTGAGTCTTTGTTAAGAAGACCTAAACCTTGTTTGAAATCACAGGAGACTGCAAATACTGGCGTCTGGAGCAAAAGGTGAACTGCTGGAAGGAAGTCAGTGGGCCAGGCAGCTTGTAAGGAGGCAAAGGAACAGTTGATGTGTCAGGTTGAGGTCCTAAAACAAGATCCTGAGACCAGCTGAGATCTTCCAGTTGTCTGCACTCTGTGACCCCTTCATTAGACACACCCAGGCACCTGCTCATTATCTAATCAGCCAATCATGCGGCAGCAACTCAAGGCAGAAAAGCACGTAGACATGGTCAAGAGGCTCAGTTGTTGAACTCATTGAAAGGCCTAGACAGAGTGGATGTGGAGAGGATGTTTCCTATGGTGGGGGAGTCTAGGACCAGAGGGCACAACCTCAGAACAGAGAGATGTACATTTAGAACAAAGATAAGAAGGAATTTCTTTAGCCAATGGGTGGTGAATCTGTGGAATTCATTGCCACAGATGGTTGTAGTGGCCATTTCATTCAGTACATTTAAAGCTGAGGTTGATAGGTTCTTGGTTAGTCAGGACCAGCAGGTCTCAAGTCCCAATTTTTGTGATGTCACTGTGTTTTTAGTATGTTCCAATATTACATCAGTGACCATTCAAGAAAGAGCTTTTTATTTCTTCAAATGTCCACTGAAACATCCCGAGTGTGGGAATGATAGCTGAGAATTACAAGGCTCTGAATCTCTCTCTCTCTCTCTCTCTCTCTCTGAATCTTCTTCCTTCTGAGGTGATTCTCCCCTTTGGTGTTGGCCGCAAAGCTTGTGATTCTGATTCGGGGAAGGCTGTCCCCCTCCCCCCTTAGATCTTGATGAGGTCATGTCGCCAGGTATGACCCCATTGTGACACTGCTTGATGTTGCCATGGTATCGATTGTTGCCTTTGTTTTGTATGTATATATAGTGGGGGAGTCTAGGACCAGAGGGCACAACCTCAGAACAGAGAGATGTACATTTAGAACAAAGATAGGAAGGAATTTCTTTAGCCAGAAGGTGGTGCATCTGTGGAATTCATTGCCACAGATGGTTGTAGTGGCCAATGAGGTTGATAGGTTCTTGGTCAGTCAGGACATCAAAGGTTACAGGGAGTAGGCAGGAAAATGGGGTTGAGAGGGATAACAAATCCCACTTCAACTCTGCTTCCCATTCCCATTCAGATATGTCCATACATGGCCTCCTCTACTGCCATGATGAGGCTAAACTCAGGTTGGAGGAGCAACACCTCATATACCGTCTAGGTAGTCTCCAGCCCCTTGGTATGAACATAGAATTCTCCAACTTCTGGTAATTCCCTCCCCCTCCCTTCCTCTATCCCTATTTCACTCTACCCCCTCCTCCAGCTCCCTCATGGTTCCGCCTCCTTCTTCTACCACCCATTGTTTTCAGGGTTATGACGTCAATGCTTCCCCTCCCCCACCCCTTTGTCTTTCTAATTACTGGTCTATCAACTGACGCTACAAGCATTCTTCAAATCCTTCCCTATCTTTCATTCTTCAGTCCTGACGAAGGGTTCCGGCCTGAAACATCGACTCATCGTTTCTGACTGATGCCGCCCGACCTGCTGAGTTCATCCAGCATACTGAAGGTGTTGCTTTGATCTTTTACAGCATCTGCAGATTATTTTATATATATAGTCTTGGTGTTCACCTGATCTACCAGACGCAGTCTATTCCTCGTTGCCCCCTGTTAATCTCCATTAGGAGGCCAGCCAGCACATCTGTGTGAACATTTTGAATACCCCTCAATCTATCCTTAATCTGACCTCTTCCCTTTTATTACTGAGATGAATGTATTAGCATCATTTATATATTTAATGCTGCATGAGAAATTTATTCGATCCATGTGTTACATCCCATTTAAACTGGTGGATTACAGTTTACAAAAGGCCAGACCTCCTGAGGGTGAGGTACATGAGGCTCGAGGACCAGCATGGGATTCAGGCGGAGGTTGTGGTATCCTGGAGAGAAACATCTCGTTGCTTGCACTGCAGTTGGAGGACAACAAGGAGGACAGGAGTTGGCCAAGTCACGGGCACTTCCATTACTTGCTGCGTTACCTAAACGAGATCAGGACCCAGACCCAGAACATCAGTGGTTTGACTTAGATCTCAAGTCCCTCCCTGATGCAGAGGGTGGGGACCTTCTTGCCTCCGCTATCTGCCAGGCCAAGAAAACTTATCAAAGAATGGCTTCCGCCTTAGGCAGGAAACTCTTTCCCATTCACCCCCCTCTCCCAGGAGCCTCCACATTTAGTAGTCAAACTTCCCCATCAATCGAGGAGGGGGCAATGTCCAAGTCAGATCCCCGGCCATCATGGCTTTCTTTCATGCACCTCAAAGGACCTAAAACTTTCTCACTTTTCAAGCTTAGTAGAGGTGCTTTACTGTAAATAATTTTGTTGTAATATCAATTTCTTCCAGTAAATAAATTTCCACCCCCTTCCTCTAATCCCCACTCTTACTTCTTCTCACCTGCCTATCACCTCCTCCTGGCGCCCCTCTTCTTTCCTTTCTCCAATGGTCCACTCTCCTCTCCTATCAGATTCCTTCCTCTCCAGTCCCTGACCTTTCCCACCCACCTGGCTTCACCCATCACCTTCCAGCCAGCCTCCTTCCCTTCACCCCACCTTTTTATTCTGGTACTTTCCCCCTTCCTTCTCGGTCCTGAAGAAGGGTCTTGGCCCAAAAAGTTGACTGTTTATTCATTTCCATAGATGCCGCCTGACCAGCTGAGTTCCTCCAGCATTTTGTAGAATCATAGAGAAGTACAGCACAGAAACAGGCCTTTGGCCCATCTAGTTCATGGTGAAACCATTTACACTGCTCAATCCTATTGACTTGCACTCCGTACCCCTACTATCCAAACTCCTCTTAAATATTGAAATCGAGCTCGCAAGTACCACTTCTACTGGCAGCTCGTTCCACACTCTTACCACTCCTTGAGTGAAGAAGCTTCCCCTCATGTTCCCCTTAAGCTTCTCACCTTTCACCCTTAACCCTTGACCTCTGGTTGTAGTCCCACCCAACCTGTGTGTGTTGCTTATTAAAGTATCACCTTACTAAATAATTTCGATATAAAGAAGTTAAAGCAATTGGCCTTTTGGTGAAGGGGTGAACTGATAGATGTTCTATAAAACTCTGGTTAGGCGACACTTGAAGTACTGTGACCAGTTCTGGTCGCCTCACATCGAAGGATGTGGAAGCATTGGAAAGAGTACAGAAGAGATCTACCAGAATGCTGCCTGGTTTAGAGAGTATGGATTATGATCAGAGATTAAGGGAGCTAGGGCTTTACTCTTTGGAGAGAAGGAGGATGAGAGGAGACATGATAGAGGTGTACAAGATAATAACAGGAATAGATAAGAGAGGATAGCCAGCGCCTCTTCCCCAGGGCACCACTGTTCAATACAAGAGGACATGGCTTTAAGGTAAGGGGTGAGAAGTTCAAGGGGGATATTAGAGGAAGGTTTTTTACTCAGAGAGTGGTTGGTGCATGGAATGCACTGCTTGAGTCAGTAGTGAAGGCAGATACACTGGTGAAGTTTAAGAGACTACTAGACAGGTATATGGAGGAATTTAAGGTGGGGGCTTATATGGGAGGCAGGGTTTGAGGGTTGGCACAACATTGTGGGCCGAAGGGCCTGTACTGTGCTGTACTATTCTATGTTCTATGTTATAAACTCTTCTTGGGCTTCCAGCTGGGTACAGGTATCAACTTCAACCGATGTTTCAATGAGAAACTCTGCCATCTTCATCAGGGAAGCACTAGATCCTTTTTGATAGATATTTGTTAGTGTTGTTTTGTCATTGTTATGTTTGCTGAGGTAAAATAAAAAGCTGTTGTTTTACTTGCCATCCAGACCGATCGTTCTATGCACAAATACACCAAGGTACAAAAAGAGAACAAAACGCGAAGAAAGTGCAATGCACTATGGGTCGATAAGTAGAGTGCAAAGGTCATGACAAGGTTGAATGGGAGATCAAAATTCATCTACTGTACAGTAGTGTGGTGGTTTGTGTGACATTATTTATTTATTTATCTATCTATTTATTTATTTTATTTCTTACATCCAAGAGACTGAAAATATTTATGTTGCATCTTTGTCACAGTAAGGAAGGGAAATGTGGGAGGATATTTTCCAAGCACTAAGATTGTATACATAATTGTTTTGTATACATGTGTACGGTTTTTTTTTGTATGTTAAATTTAAAATGGCTTCTTTGTTATGTTAAATGCTGAGAAAGTCTCCAGCTGGAAATTTGCTTGGGTTAATACAGACATCAGGGTGCTATTAGCCAGTGGGTGGTCATGTTATCGTTTTTTCGGGTGATAATGCTGTCTCATATGACTGGGGACGGGGTTTTTGGCGGAGAGTCAGAGGAGAGACGGGGAGGATGGCAGACGGGGTTTTTGGCGGGGAGTTGGAGGAGAGACGGGGAGGACGGCGGACGGGTTTTTGGGGGGGAGTCGGAGGAGAGATGGGGAAGACGGAGGAGAGACGGGGAAGACGGAGGAGAGACGGGGAGGACGGCGGACGTGCGGAAAAGCTCCGGTCAATCACTTCGGGTGGTCCCGAGCCATGAGTCAACAGGATCCGGGTGGTCGTCAGGAATCGATTGAGCTCCAACGGTTGCGCGCGAAGAACTTGGACTTCGATAAGTCTTGGCGCTTTTTTTCCCATTACTTCCTTTTCTGTATTGAATTTATATTAATGTCATAGAATTAGTAATATCTATAAAGTGTACTTGGTAAAACGTACTGGGTGTGCTAGCTGATGATTGATGTTTGGGATTGATTTGGGTGGCAACAGACTCCGTGGGAAGTGTTGAGGCAGGTGCTGGGTGGGATTTCCCCCAGACATATACGAGCCAATATAACTGAACGTTACACATGTATGTACAGTCAGATAGGCAATCAGATCAACGTGTATTGATAAATCTGATGGCCTGGTGGAAGAAGCTGTCCCGGAGCCCGTTGGTCCAGGCCTTAACGCTGTGGTACCGTTTGCCAGATGGAAGCAGCTGAAACAGTTTCGGGTCGGGGTGACTGGTGTCCCTGATGATCTTCCAGCCCTTCTTTACACACCTGCTGCTGTAAATGTCCTGAATGGAGGGAAGTTCACATCTACAGATGCGCTGGGCTGTCCGCACCACTCTCTGCAGCACCCTGCGATCGAGGGAAGCACAGTTCCCATACCACGTGATGACACAGCCAGTCAGGATGCTCTCGGTGGTGCCCCTGTAAAAAGTCCTGAGGATCTGGGGACTCATGCCAAACTTCTTCAGCCATCTGAGGTGAAAGAGGCACTGTTGTGCTTTTTTCACCACACAGCCGGTATGTACAGTCCAGCTGAAATCCTCGGTAATGTGTATACCGAGGAACATGAAACTACTCACCCTCTCAACTACCGTCCCATCGATGTCAATAGTGGCTAGCCTTTCTCCGTTCCTCCGGTAACCCACGATCAACTCCTTTGTTCTTTCAACATTGGGGCAGAGGTTCTTTTCTTTGACTTCTCCTCTGTAGACTGTATACTCACTGTTGAAAATAAGGCCTGGCAATGTCGCATCATCTGCAAATTTGATCAGCAGGTTGGAGCTGTGCGTGGCAACACAGTCGTGGGTGCATAGGGAGTAGAGGAGGGGGCTCAGGACACAGCCCTGGGGAGCTCCTGTGTGGAGGGTCAGAGGGGCAGAGGTGAGGGAGCCCATCCTTACCAACTGCTGGCGATCTGACAGGACATCCAGGAACCAGTTGCACAAGGCAGGGTGCAGGCTGTGGTCTCTGACCTTCTTGTCGAGCCTGGGTGGGGAGCTGTGGTGTTGAATGTTGAACTATAGTCCAACAACAGCATTTTAACATAAGCATCCCTCTTCTCCAGGTGAGTGAGGGCGGTGTGTGGTGCTGTGGCTATGGCATTGTCCGTTGATCGGCTGTGTCAGTAGCTGGATTGTCGGCGGTCCAGCGCGGGTGGCAGATATAGTTCTTGACCAGTCTCTCAAAGTACAATAAAAAAGGCAACAATTGATGCCTCGACAACATCAAGCAGGGTCATAATGGCCTCATACCTGGTAGTGTGACCGAGTTGAATCCTGGCGTCTTCTGCATTCCAAGTCTGAACGTCCTCCCTGTGGAATGCGTGGGTTTCCTGCAGCTGCTCTGGTTTCCTCCCACAGTCCAAAGACCTACCTGTTAGTGGGTTGATTGCCCCGTGATTAGGCTGGGGTTAAACTGGGGGTTGCCGGTGGCTCGAAGGGCCGGTGGGGCCTATTCGGCACCGAGTCCCATTAAATAAATAAATACTGTTCGCATCACGATGAATGGGCCAGGTCCACGTGACTCGAAGCTCAGACTAGCTGGCCGATCAGGAAGCCATCAGGCTCCCACCCGCTGGGCGAAGAGCAGAAAGAGCAAGGGGATGCAAACCTTGGAAGTGGGTGCACTCAATGGGACTACTGAAAAAGAGTAACTGGTGGAAAAGACCATTGGCCAATTGCTGTCTGACTTCTTCGGGGAATTGCAAGTGGAATAGGTTCAATGATCTGAACATACAACAGTGACTGGTAAGAAAGCTAAAAACATTATTATACCTTCTGGAGATAGCTACTTGGTTAAAGTAGCTATCTCCAGATGACCCCTGTGAACAGGTGACCCCTGTTTCCATCCAGGGGGTCAGTGTGGACATGGTGGAGGATTACAAATACCTGCGGATACGAATTGACAATAAACTGGACTGATCAAAGAACACTGAGACTGTCTACAAGAAGGGTCAGAGCCGTCTCTATTTCCTGAGGAGACTGAGGTCCTTTAACATCTGCTGGACGATGCTGAGGATGTTCTACGAGTCTGTGGTGGCCAGTGCTATCATGTTTGCTGTTGTGTGCTGGGGCAGCAGGCTGAGGGTGGCAGACACCAACAGAATCAACAAACTCATTCGTAAGGCCAGTGATGTTGTGGGGATGGAACTGGACTCTCTCACGGTGGTGTCTGAAAAGAGGATGCTGTCCAAGTTGCATGCCATCTTGGACAATGTCTCCCATCCACTATATAATGTACTGGGTGGGCACAGGGGTACATTCAGCCAGAGACTCATTCCACCGAGATGCAACACAGAGCGTCATAGGAAGTCATTCCTGCCTGTGGCCATCAAACTTTACAACTCCTCCCTTGGAGGGTCAGACACCCTGAGCCAATAGGCTGGTCCTGGACTTATTTCATAATTTACTGGCATAATTTACATATTACTATTTAACTATTTATGGTTTTATTACTATTTATTATTTATGGTGCAACTGTAATGAAAACCAATTTCCCCCAGGATCAATAAAGTATGAAACATAGAAACATAGAAAATAGGTGCAGGAGTAGGCCATTCGACCCTTCGAGCCTGCACCGCCATTTATTATGATCATGGCTGATCATCCAACTCAGAACCCCACACCAGCCTTCCCTCCATACCCTCTGATCCCCCTAGCCACAAGGGCCATATCTAACTCTCTCTTAAATATAGCCAATGAACTGGCCTCAACTGTTTCCTGTGGCAGAGAATTCCACAGATTCACCACTCTCTGTGTGAAGAAGTTTTTCCTAATCTCAGGCCTAAAAGGCTTCGCCTTTATCCTCAAACTGTGACCCCTTGTTCTGGACTTCCCCAACATTGGGAACAATCTTCCTGCATCTAGCCTGTCCAATCCCTTTAGGATTTTATATGTTTCAATCAGATCCCCCCTCAATCTTCTAAATTCCAACGAGTACAAGCCTAGTTCATCCAGTCTTTCTTCATATGAAAGTCCTGCCATCCCAGGAATCAATCTGGTGAACCTTCTTTGTACTCCCTCTATAGCAAGGATGTCTTTCCTCAGATTAGGGGACCAAAACTGCACACAATACTCCAGGTGTGGTCTCACCAAGGCCTTGTACAACTGCAGTAGTACCTTCCTGCTCCTGTACTTGAATCCTCTCGCTATAAATGCCAGCATACCATTCGCCTTTTTCACCGCCTGTTGTACCTGCATGCCCACTTTCAATGACTGGTGTATAATGACACCCAGGTCTCGTTGCACCTCCCCTTTTCCTAATCGGTCACCATTCAGATAATAATCTGTTTTCCTATTTTTGCCACCAAAGTGGATAACTTCACATTTATCCACATTAAATTGCATCTGCCATGAGTTTGCCCACTCACCCAACCTATCCAAGTCACCCTGCATCCTCTTAGCATCCTCCTCACAACTAACACTGCCGCCCAGCTTCGTGTCATCCGCAAACTTGGAGATGCTGCATTTAATTCCCTCATCCAAGTCATTAATATATATTGTAAACAACTGGGGTCCCAGCACTGAGCCTTGCGGTACCCCACTAGTCACTGCCTGCCATTCTGAAAAGGTCCCGTTTATTCCCACTCTTTGCTTCCTGTCTGCTAACCAATTCTCTATCCACATCAATACCTTACCCCCAATACCGTGTGCTTTAAGTTTGCACACTAATCTCCTGTGTGGGACCTTGTCAAAAGCCTTTTGAAAATCCAAATATACCACATCCACTGGTTCTCCCCTATCCACTCTACTAGTTACAGCCTCAAAAAATTCTATCAGATTCGTCAGACATGATTTTCCTTTCACAAATCCATGCTGACTTTGTCCAATGATTTCACCACTTTCCAAATGTGCTGTTATCACATCTTTGATAACTGACTCCAGCAGTTTCCCCACCACCGATGTTAGGCTAACAGGTCTATAATTCCCCGGTTTCTCTCTCCCTCCTTTTTTAAAAAGTGGGGTTACATCAGCCATCCTCCAATCCTCAGGAACTAGTCCAGAATCTAACGAGTTTTGAAAAATTATCACTAATGCATCCACTATTTCTTGGGCTACTTCCTTAAGCACTCTGGGATGCAGACCATCTGGCCCTGGGGATTTATCTGCCTTTAATCCCTTCAATTTACCTAACACCACTTCCCTACTAACATGTATTTCACTCAGTTCCTCCATCTCACTGGACCCTCTGTCCCCTACTATTTCTGGAAGATTATTTATGTCCTCCTTAGTGAAGACAGAACCAAAGTAATTATTCAATTGGTCTGTCATGTCCTTGCTCCCCATAATCAATTCACCTGTTTCTGTCTGCAGGGGACCTACATTTGTCTTTACCAGTCTTTTCCTTTTTACATATCTATAAAAGCTTTTACAGTCAGTTTTTATGTTCCCTGCCAGTTTTCTCTCATAATCTTTTTTCCCCTTCCTAATTAAGCCCTTTGTCCTCCTCTGCTGAACTCTGAATATCTCCCAGTCCTCAGGTGAGCCACTTTTTCTAGCTAATTTGTATGCTTCTTCTTTGGAATTGATACTATCCCTAATTTCTCTTGGTAGCCACGGGTGCACTACCTTCCTTGATTTATTCTTTTGCCAAACTGGGATGAACAATTGTTGTAGTTCATCCATGCAATCCTTAAATGCTTGCCATTGCATATCCACCGTCAACCCTTTAAGTGTCATTTGCCAGTCTATCTTAGCTAATTCCCCTCTCATACCTTCAAAGTTACCCCCCTTTAAGTTCAGAACCTTTGTTTCTGAATTAGCTATGTCACTCTCCATCTTAATGAAGAATTCCACCATATTATGGTCACTCTTACCCAAGGGGCCTCTCACGACAAGATTGCTAATTAACCCTTCCTCATTGCTCAAAACCCAGTCCAGAATAGCCTGCTCTCTAGTTGGTTCCTCGACATGTTGGTTCGAAAAACCATCCCGCATACATTCCAAGAAATCCTCTTCCTCAGCACCTTTACCAATTTGGTTCACCCAATCTACATGTAGATTGAAGTCACCCATTATAACCGCTGTTTCTTTATTGCACACATTTCTAATTTCCTGTTTAATACCATCCCCAACCTCACTACTACTGTTAGGTGGCCTGTACACAACTCCCACCAGCGTCTTCTGCCCCTTAGTGTTACGCAGCTCTACCCATATCGATTCCACATCTTCCCGGCTTATGTCCTTCCTTTCTATTGCGTTAATCTCTTTTTTAACCAGCAACGCCACCCCACCTCCCCTTCCTTCATGTCTATCCCTCCTGAATATTGAATATCCCTGAATGTTGAGCTCCCATCCTTGGTCACCCTGGAGCCATGTCTCTGTGATCCCAACTATATCATAATCATTAATAACAATCTGCACTTTTAATTCATCCACCTTGTTACGAATGCTCCTTGCATTGACACACAAAGCCTTCAGGCGCTCTTTTACAACTCTCTTAGCCCTTATACAATTATGTTGAAAAGTGGCCCTTTTTGATGCTTGCCCTGGATTTGTCGGCCTGCCACTTTTACTTTTCTCCTTACTACTTTTTGCTTCTACCCTCACTTTACACCCCTCTGTCTCTCTGCACTGGTTCCCATCCCCCTGTTGTGAACTAACCTCCTCACGCCTAGCCTCTTTAATTTGATTCCCACCCCCCAACCATTCTAGTTTAAAGTCACCTCAGTAGCCCTCGTTAATCTCCCTGCCAGGATATTGGTCCCCCTAGGATTCAAGTGTAACCCGTCCTTTTTGTACAGGTCACGCCTGCGCCAAAAGAGGTCCCAATGATTCAAAAACTTGAATCCCTGCCTCCTGCTCCAATCCCTCAGCCACGCATTTATCCTCCACCTCATCGCATTCCTACTCTCACTGTCGCGTGGCACAGGCAGTAATCCCGAGATTACTACCTTTGCGGTCCTTTTTCTCAACTCCCTTCCTAGCTCCCTATATTCTCCTTTCAGGACCTCTTCCCTTTTCCTACCTATGTCATTGGTACCTATATGTACCACAGCCTCTGGCTCCTCACCCTCCCACTTCAGGATATCTTGGACACAATCAGAGATATCCTGGACCCTGGCACCAGGGAGGCAAACTACCATCCGGGTCTCTGGACTATGTCCACAGAATCGCCTATCTGACCCCCTTACTATCGAGTCCCCTATCACAACTGCCCTCCTCTTCCTTGCCCTACCCTTCTGAGCTACAGGGCCAGACTCTGTGCCGGAGGCACGGCCACTGTCACTTCCCCCGGGTAAGCTGTCCCCCCCCAACAGTACTCAAACAGGAGTACCTATTGTTAAGGGGCACAGCCACCGGGGTACTCTCTATTACCTGACTCTTCCCCTTCCCCCTCCTAACCGTGACCCACTTGTCTGCCTCCCGTGGCCCCGGCGTAACCACCTGCCTGCAACTCCTCTCTATCAACTCCTCACTCTCCCTGACCAGACGAAGGTCATCGAGCTGCAGCTCCAGTTCCGTAATGCGGTCCCTTAGGAGCTGCATCTCGATGCACCTGGCGCAGGTATGGACGTCCGGGAGGCTTGGAGACTCCAGGGCCTCCCATATCCGACACCGAGAACAACAAATTGCCCTCAGACTCATACTGCCTTTCTCCTCAAATAACAACAGAAAATGAACGTCAAACCTTCCTGGCCTCACCCGTTTCCACCTAAGCCCGTTGAGCCGAAGCCCTTAAGCCTTCACTCTGCTCCCGGCTCACTCCGCTGCCCGCTGTATGAGGCTCTGTTCCTTTTAAATCTGTCGCGCTGCACTGCCCGACGTCACACACCTGCGCAGTCCCGCCTTTCTGAACGCCAATGGAGAAAAGAAAACAAAAATTTCAAAAATGTCTTCCTCCGCACTCCCGCCCCAACTCTCAGACTTCCTTCTTCGAATGACTATGACTATGACTATAAAGGATTCCAATTGCCTATCATATGGCACATCAACTTCCCTTTTTTTGATTTGAGGTTGCTAGGTTTTACAGTGAAATGGGAGGGAGACCTGCTGTGGGCAGAACATGATTGATGGATGGTTTATGACTCAGTGCAATTTCCCTGATCTGTCAGATGACCACAGGCCCCAGTTATTTCAGATCTGCCTGGGGACGCGATGGGAATTTATCAACGTGCTCGCTGGCCAAGAGCAAGTGAGCCTGTGCAGGAGAGGTGGATCAGAGGGTCAGTACAGAATGAGCCACTTAACATCCCATTCCACGAGCCCAGAAAGGAAATTGCCTGTCGCCTCCCTCTGGTGTCCTCCTCTCTTCCCTGTCTCCCGTGGTCCACTCTCTTCTCCTGTCAGAATCCTTTATCTTCAGCCCTTTAGGTTTACCACCTAACACCTTCCAGCTTCTCGCATCATTCTGTACTCCCCCTCCCCATTTGGTCTCACTAATCACCATCTAGCTTGTATGTACTCCTTCCTCTGCTCCCCCCGCCATCTTCTTATTCTGCAATCTACCCCCTTTCTTTCCAGTCCTGATGTAGGCTTTCAGCCAAAACATCAACTCTTAATTCTTCTCCATAGACACTGCCTGAACTGTTGAGTTCCTCCAGCATTTTGTATGTGTTGCCCCCCGAAAGAAAACCCACAGATGTTATCGGAGTCTATTCTTGTATAATTTCTTATGTGGTCCCCAAAAATCTGTCCCATATTTTGCTCATCCTTGTTTGGAGATTGCTCAGAATATCATCAGTTTTATTCACCAGTTTTATTTTGACCTCAGGATACCACGGTCCCCATTTATCATCCCTACTCATGAGTGTGTGTTCATGATCTTCTGCTGCTGTAGCCCATCCACTTCAAGGTTCAACATGTTGTGCATTCAGAGATGCTCTTCTGCCCACCACCGTTGTAACACGTGGTTATTTGAGTTACTGTCACCTTCCTGTCAGCTTGAACTAGGCTGGCCATTACCCTCTGACCTCTGAAGGACTGGCACTTTTCACTCACAGAACTGGCACTCACTGGATTTTTTTTTCTGTTTTTCACACCATTGTCTGTAAACTCTAGAGACTGCTATACATGAAAATGCCAGGAGATCAGCAGTTTATGAGATACTCAAACCACCCCATCTGGCACCAACAATCATTCCACGGTCAATATCACTCAGATCACATTTCCTCCCAATTCTGATGTTTGGTCTGAACAACAACTGAACCTTTTGACCATGTCTGCATGCTTTTATGCATTGAGTTGCTGCTAGGTGATTGGCTGATTAGATATTTGCATTAACAAGCAGGTGTACAGGTGTACCTAATAAAGTGGCTGAGAGTGCATATCCCGTCAGATCTCACTGTAAGAATAACATTCTCTTGCTCAGATTTGAACCAGGGGCTAAAACCTCATAGAACGTGGAAGATTACAGCACAGGAACAGGCCATTCAGCCCATAATGTTGTGCTGAACCAGCTAAAAAGCAAATCAAAAACACCCAAACACTATTCCCTCCTACCTACACCATGTCCTTATCCCTCCACCTTCCTTACACCCATGTGCCTATCCAAATATCTCTTAAAAGCCTCTAATGTATTTGCCTATACCACCATACCAGGAAGCATATTCCAGGCATCCATGACTCTCTGAGTAAAAACTTACCCCTCGCATTCCCCTTGAACCTACCCCCCTCACCTTCAATGCATGCCCTCGAGTACTAGATATTTCTACTCTCTGCCCACTCTACCTATGCCTCTCATAATCTTGTAAACCTCTACTAGATCTCCCTCAGCCTCCATCCTCCAGAGAAAATAACCCAGGTTTAGATTTTAAGGCCCACCACTTTGCCTTTGCTGTGTCCTGTCCTTCAGATGAAACTGTAAATGAAGACCCAGCCTTCTCTCCTTCTCTCTTCGATGGATACGAAGGATAGCAAAGAAATCATCCAGGCAAAATCTCATCCCACTGCAACATACTGTGCAGATGAAGGGTCTCGGCCTGAAATGTTGTTCATTCCTTTGCATGAATGCTACCTGATCTGCTGGGTCATTCTTGCGACCTTTATCGCATTCCTTGGTGCTTGCAAAAGGTGCTGGGGGAGCGGATTATCTTGTGAAGTGTGTTGTGAGAGAGGAAAATCCAGGGAAAACAGAGCAAAATCACTCCCAGTTGGAATGGTGTGTAACCTTTGGTAATCAGCGTTAGGAGGGTGACATTGCCCTTGATCGTGCAATAATGCTGGAGGTGGGACAACGCAGAATAAGTTTGGCACGGACTAGATGGGCAGAAGGGTGTTTTTCTGTGCTGTAGTACTCTATAACTCGATAACCGGGCCTGCAACCGATTTTTTTTCTCTAAATAAACGATTTAATTGACGAGGGTATTCGCGGCAAGCCAGCATTTCCTGCACATCCCTAATCAGCCGCACGGTGGCAGTGGGGAGCCACCCTCATGAACCACTGCAGAAGTGAAGATAGAGCGTTTTGGGAGGAGATACCCGGCTAATGGCGAGAGATTTCAAAATAAGGAGCTTCCATGGAGGGGCGTTCTGTGTTCCCATAACCTTCCTGCCCTTGTCCTTTAAGGTGTGGGACACGGATTAAGAATGGTTACTTATTTATTTAGAGATACAGCGCGGACGCCGCCCAGCAACCCCCGATTTAACCCCAACCTAATCACGGGACAATTGACAATGACCGATTAACCTACTAACCGGTACAAATCTTTGGACTGTGGGAGGGAACCCTCACATTCCACAGGGAGAACGTACAATTTCCATACAGGTGATGCCGGAGATGAACTCCGACGCCCCAAGCTGTAAGTGACCTCAGTACCTTTTGTGGATGGAACATACTGTGTGACAATGGGGGAAAGGATTGAGTGGCCAGGAGGATAAATCGGGCGCCAGCGCTCAAGGCAGCTTTGCACTGGATGCCACTGAGAGCCCAGGAATTGCAGTGGTGTTCCCAGTGAGAATTTTTCTTTCCGATCTTGAAGTATTTTATAAAGTAGATTTACCCAGGGCTGGTCATGACTCATTTTTAAACTTCACTACCAAATGACAAGAGGCGGATGGGGTGGAAACGTTTCCTTTTGCAGCGCCTCACCTTCAATTTGCAATCTTCTGGCAGTCAGTTTAACACTTGATGGTAAACTTTGTATTCAAAGTTCTTCGCTACTGGCTGGTATCCACCAAGGGGCACTTGGAGAGTGTGTAAGGGTCCAGAATTGGTAGGGCCGTTGGCTCCAAAATCCTAGTATCACACCCTAGCCCCTCCACGCCTGTAAGTCACCCTGACAACGTCACCGATGTTATACCCTCACCATGCCCAGTGCCTTGAAAAAGTAGTCGGCACCCGACACTTTGTTCACGTAAATGAATATTACAGCCAGGTACTTGGATCAATATAACTGAGAATTTTTATTCGTGAATTGCATACTCCTTTTCCCCCCACATTAGAGCCCCCCCAAAAACAGGGTAAATTGTAAAGCATGAAAAACTAAAGCTTCAAAAAAATATCTGCAGTTCAAAAGTATTCATCCCCCTTTGCTCAGCATTTTGTTAAACCAGCTATTAGGGCCAGCAGTCTTTTTGGATAAATCTCTATTAGTTTTGCACAACGCCTATTCCTCCTCCTCCTCACAAAATTGCTGGAGTTGTGCTATCTTAGTTGGGAAGCGGCAGTGGACAGCAATTTAGAGGTCTTGGTAGAGATGTTCAATCGGGTTAAAGGCAGGAATCTGACTGGGTCACTCAAGGACATTAATTTTCTTCATTTAAAGCCACTCCATGGTTGCTCTGGGCTGTGGTCCTCCTGAGAGATTAACTGGGAAGGAGGTTTAAGTTTTCTGGTGGAGGCCAGCAGGTCTTTAATCCAGGATCTCTCTGTATTTAGCAGCATTCATCTTCCCATCAATCCTGACCGGATTTCCAAAAGGCATCCCCATAGCATGCTGCTACCTCCACCCTTACAGTAGGGATGGTGTCACCTGGTTAATGTGCAGTATTAGATTCATGTCACACTTACCACTTAGTGTTGAGGCCAGAAAGTTCCATTTTAGTTTCATCCGACCACAAGACTCTTCCATGTCTTCACAGTATCTTCCAAGTGACACCATGCCAAATCTTTACAGGCAAGGGCTTCTTCCTTGCCACTCTTCCGCAAATACCCTTTTTGTGCAAGGCCTTGGAGATTGTGAAGCCATGAACCTTATCTTCAGTTGCAGCTGCTGAGTGACTGTTGGCATCACAATAGCCGCTTTTTAAAGTGCCATTCTCCTCCAGCAACTAAGTTTAGAAGGGTGGATTGACTTAAGCAGTGTGGCTGTGGTTTCATATTTTCATGATGGACTGCACTGAGCTCAGAGATATGGTCAGTGCCTTTGAGATGGTCTTATACCCTTCCCCAGATTTGTGCTTCTCGATTACCATTTCCCTGACTTGTCTTGAATGTTCTTTTGCCTTCATTTTGGTTTTGTTCTGTTCAAAATCTACCATACTGTTGGACTTTACAGAGGAAGAGGGTATTTATTCTTATGAATTCATTGAAAATAGGTGATCCTCCAAATTTCTACATCAACAAATTGGGTAAGTTGGTATTGCACCCAAGGAAAGTTAGCATAATTAAAAGGGGGATGAATACTTCTTCAGCCTCACAATTTTAGGTTTTAGTTGTTGTCAGATAAAAAGAGACATTCCAAAAGCTATCATTATGCACGTTGTTTTTAGAATAGCTCAAAAAATCCCACTTCAAAACATCTTAAGCTTAGAAAATGAATTGGTAAGGTGTGAAAGTAGCTGTGGTGGCTGAATACTTTCCCATGGCTCTGTACTTAAATTGTGTTCCATCTGTCCTTGGACGGCACACCCTTCCTTGACCAGATTCACTGGCAATTCTTGCAATCTAGTCCGTTATGTGATCTCCCTTATGAGAAGAGACCAACAGCATATTGGGGGATCTAGTGTGTGGAACATCTCCATGCCGTCTGTAGAGGTGACCCCATAGCCTGTCACTTCTATGCTCCATCTCATTGTCACATGGTTCTAATGCAAACTGGAGGCTGGATACATTGTAGCCTTGTTGGACTTGGTATGAAAATCCACATTTCAGGAGAACTTGCTATTTCGGTTTGTTTCAGAACTGGCCCAATGTTGTAAGGTCATCCATTTGTAATTTTTAACCCAATTTTCTCCCCCTCTGTCCTCACAGAAGACTGCCTGGCCTGCCAGAGAGTATCAGCACAAGACCATCAGACATAGGAGCAGAATTAGGCCATTCAGCCCATCGAGTCTGCTCCATTCCATAATGGCTGATCCAACACAACCGCCTACACCCACCTTCTCACCATATTCTTTGATGCCCTGACCAATCAGGAAACAATCAATTTCCACCTTAAATATTCCCATGGACTTGGCTTCCACCACAGTCTGTGGCAAAGCATTCTACAGATTTGCTACTCTCTGGCTAAAAAAAAATTCCTCCTTACCCCTGTTCTAAAAGGTCAACCCTCAATTTTGAGGCTGTGTCCTCTAATTCTGGATACCCCCACCAAAGAAAACATCCTCTTCACATTCACCCATCTAGTCCTTTCAACACTCAGTAGATTTCAATGAGATCCCCTCGCATTTTTCTAAATTCCAGTGAGTACAGGCCCAAAGCTGCCAAACGCTCCTCATATGTTAACCCCTTTATTCCCGGAATCATCTGGATTCTCTCCAATGACAATACATCTCTTCTGAGATATGGGGCTCACCTCAGAAAGCATCTTTCTTTGAGTTTCGGATCTCAGCAGGGGACGGATTGGAGTCCTGATAAAGGTCTTGGCCTGAAACGTCAACCAATAGATGCTGCCTGACCTGCTTAGTTACTCCAGCATTGTGTGTGTGTGTGTGTGTGTGCGCGCGCATGTTACAATGAACTCTGTTTTAACTTTAACCTCTCTGTTGGAGTTCTCTCTCTTTCGCTAACTGCCCTCACCCTATTGCCCAGCTACTCTGTAGTCTGAGCAAACCCAGCCACATTCTATCAAGAATACTCCCTTTATCCTATCGACAAATCCCCAGCTTTTCTCTGTGACTTGTACCTGGTTTCTTTCCCAGTTCCGAAGAGCCTTTAACCTCAAAGCTCAACTGTTTCCCTTTCTGCAGGTGCTGCTTGACTTACTGAATGTTTCCAGCATTTTTATGATTTTCAGATTTGCATCATCTGCTGGTCTCTCACTGTACTTTCCACCCCTGCCCAGATTCATTTTCTGACCTCTGTATTCTTCTATTTCTTGCCATGGCTGTGCATCAGCTTTGTGCTGAAACATTCCTCCCCCCTACTTTAACTTTCGTCCAGGAGGCCATTCAACATCCCTAACCCAACTTCTCCATTCAGAGCATTGCCAACCCAAATCCTTAACATATACATCAGTGGTTACTTTATTAGGTACCTGGTCATTATTGCAAATATCTAATCAGCCAATCATGTGGCAGCAACACAATGCACAAGAGCATGCAGACATGGTCAAGAGGTTCATTTGTTGTTCATCTGAATGGGGAAGGAATGTGATCTACATGACTTTGAATGTGGAACGATTTTTGGTGGTTTGGAGTATCTCAGAAACTGCTGCTCTTCTGGGATTTTCACACACAAGTCTCTAGAGTTTACAGGGATGGTGGGAAAACCCCCCCAAAAAAAATCCAGCAACCAGCAGTTCTGCGGGTGAAAACTCCTTGTTAATGACAGCGGTCAGAGAGGAATGGCCAGACTGGTTCAAGCCGACAGTAACTCAAATAACCACAGTGGTTTGCAGAAGAGCACCTCCGAACGCACAACGTGTTGAACCTTGAAGTGGATGGGCTACAGCAGCAGAAGATCATGCCAGGTTCCACTCCTGTGCCTGATAAAGAGCCCACTGATTGCACTTCGCTTGGTTTCACGCCCTCCGCCAATTCTCTTACAGTCTTCACCCACCTCCCACTCCACCCAGTTTGGACAATCTACTCACCCATCCATTTTGCCGCCACATCTCAAGTCAGAGATATTCTCTTAAGGTTTGCAGGTCAGTGTAACACCGAACTGACTACTCATTTCCAGAGCTTTGGGTACAAATAACTTTGGGAGAAGGAGCATCTTTGGTAGAGCTTGAGAGAGCCAAGTGTAAGGACTGACTGAAAACTCACTGGAAGGAACATTCACAATACAACAGACGGTACTTTGGTCAGCCACTCCACAGGCAATTAATGAAGTACTAATTAGGAAGAGTTGTATTTTGTTACTTTCAAAATAGTTTATACAGCACTGGTATTACAAAATAAAGTCAAAATGGCACCCCCACGCCCCCACAACAGTGCAAAGATCACAGCAACTCTTTAGTAAATCTACACTGAACATTGACTGGAAGTGTGTTTGTTTGTGTGTGTGTGTGTGGGGGGGGGAGTGAAAGTCTGAAAAGATTAATCCAACTCTAACGAACTTTCACTGAGGAATACATCAGAACGAAACAACTTCTACAATGGAAGGTGGGAATGGGATCGGCTGGTTGTGTGTTTGCTCTTGTATTTTCCACCTGGTGGTTTCTTTTTTTAAAATATATAATTAATTAAACTAGATGCTGGGAGTATAATAGTTAGCCTGAGAGAGATTTAAGATCTTTTTAAAAAATTGATCAAAAAGGGATTTTTAAAACACAAGAGATGCTGGAACCTTCCGGAACACACAACGCGCCGGGGGAACCCAATAGGTCGGACAACATCCACGAATAGGAATAAAAGAGCTGGCGTTTTGGGCTGAGACCCTTCATTAGACTGAAACGTCAGCTATTTATTCCCCTCCATAGATGCTACCTGACTTGCCGAGTTTCTAGAGGGAATCCTGAAGGGCTATTTTATTTTCCCACAGTAATAAAGAGGAATAATGTATAGACAAGATGGCTCTGAAACCTATCAAGACTTTTCTGAGAAGCAGATTAGGATCCACCCTCATCTTAAGGAGGCTGTTTGAAGCACTATGTGACTAAACTCCAAGCTGAATGAACAGGCTTCATGCTGTACTGCAACTTAATACCATTTTGCTTGATTGGATCTTGTGTTTGGTGGGTCTCACACCCAGCCCCAACCATCCTTCTGAAGAGAGCTGCCTGCCCGCCCACTTCACCCCTCCCTTCCCAAAGGAGGGAGTGGAACAGAAGCCATAAGACTATAATGGTAAGAAGCGCTAAGGCAAAACGAAGACAGAGCAGGCTTTAGGAATAACTCTACTTTGAGTACACCGACATGGGAAGAAAAAAAAACAAGTCGTTTATTGGCCAGAGATATCTTCTGGATCTGGGCAACTTAGCTTCTGACCAGAATTCAATCAAACGACCACAGGAGTTTTCAAAAGGAGTGCACATTCTTCTCTGGTAGATGGCAGTGTCTGAGGTATTAGACGCAAGAGCAGAATTAGGCCATTCGGCCCATTAAGCCTGCTCTGTTGTTCCAGCGTGGCTGATTTATTATCCCTCTCAACCCCATTCTCCTAGTAACTTTTGATGCCCTGACTAATGATGAACCTATCAGGATTTCTATCAATTCAAATTTCCTCACTCCCCAAGACCATAAGACCCAGATTTTTGTAAGCGGAGGGGGCGGAGGCAGGGGGAAAAACGAGAGTGCCTATTATGTAATTATTTAAAATATGTATTGCCCCGAGTTTGTGTGAGAAACAGGGAGGCAAGATCCTCTCATTTGAGGATGGCCTCTGTGCTACTCACAGGGCAGGCCCTTGGGTAGGCTGCACACCTTTCAGCTAACAGATAACAGGCATGGGTTCGTGTGGTGGGGGGGGGGGTTGGGGACAGAGGTGCACGAGAGAGTACGAGTAAAGGACAAAGAATTTACAAAAATAGCATTGTCTTTTCAAAATGGAAATCCAGTTTAAGATTTAAAAAAAATTTAACTAGGCCCCAAGATCCATTTTCCCTGAGCCTTGTACATCGGCCGTAAGGGGGAGGCCTACTCTCTCTTGCGAAGTATCGTGTACATTATCCCACTGGCCAGTGTCAAGGGGAAACAGAGCCAAGCCAGGACATAGGAGGAGCCGTACCAGCCAGTCTTGTCGTCACGGTGGAAGTAAATGGTGTAGATGCTTGCCGCGATCACCACACACAAACCTGGAGGAGGACACAAAAGCACCTTTCATTTCACCGCTAGACAAAGTGGTCTCCACACTGAAGCTTTAAATATTAACAAAATCATCAAAAATACTCTGCAAGAGTCTCAGAGGAGAGCCATCCTTTCTTGCAGACTGCCACATGGGTGCTCAGGACATGTTCTGGTCTCTAGAGGCGCAGTTGAACATCACTTCCTGTACACAAGCTATTTCTTTTTTACATCATTTCCTGTGTGAATTAACTTGAAGCACGTGGTGAAAAGATACCCATCCACCAAAACAGCAATATCCGTGAGTCTTATATTTAGTTAATATTGGCAAACATTTTGAGGGAAGTATTATGTTTATCGCCCATTGCTATTGTAGCCAGCATCCGCACCGGAGTGGGTTCGAATCCGGCCCGCTCCTCGCATGCTTTCCACCCGTGCTGGGCTGAACGTCAAGCTAGCAACTCGACCTCGTAAAAAACAGACAAAAACGCTAAAATGGCTAGGTTGCCACCCGATGCATCACAGGCGCGGAGAGGAACAACAACAAAATATTGCTAGTAAGATATTGTACCACAAATTTACTCTTGTTCACAGGGCATAGTTATAGAGTGATGTGTACATGTATTATATTGGTTAATACTGATTGCGAGAATAATCAACCGTTTTAAGACACGTGGTGATTCTGTATTGAATTTAGTACTATTTAACTTGCTGCAGATTCAAATTCAAGATCTCAGTAAAAGCCCTGAAAGTTGCCTCAGGTGATTTCTTTTTTGAGACGGTGTTTAACTCACTGCAGAGCTTTGCTTATCCGCACTGCGAGGGCAGCAGAGGACGCTAACAGGGGACAAGCAGATGCTGATCCAAGACCACAATGTGGATAAATAAACGCAGATACTCAAAATAGGAAACTCAGTTGATTTTTAGATTTAATCGGCTTATAGTTAGGGGAGGTTGAATATGTTAAGAATTTATTCCCGAGATCCGTGGAGCCTTTGGTTCATGGTAAGGGTCTATGGTGTAAAAAAAGTAGAGAATCCCTGCCCTAGAGCGTGGGAGAATGAGGAGAGGTTTGATAAAGGTATACAGAATTATTTGGGTAAATGCAAGCAGGCTTTTCCCACTGAGGCTGGGTGAGACTAGAACTAGAGATCGTGGGTTAAGGGTGAACGTCTTCACTCAGACAGTGATGAGGGAGTGGAGCAAGATGCGAGTGGAGGAGGTGGATACAGGTTTGACTTCAACATTTAAGAGAAATTTAGATGGGTACATGGATGGGAGGGATATGTCCAGGGTGCAGGTCGATGGGAATAGGCAGAATAGTTGTTCAGCACAGACTAGATGGGCCGAAGGGCCTCGTTCTATGCTGTAGAGCTCTATGACTCTACCTCAGGGGTTCCCAACCTGAGATCCACAGACCCCTTGCTTATTGGTATTGATCCATAGCATGATAAAGGTTGGGAACCCCTGTTCTATGAGAAGAGGTTAGTGATTGATCAGACCACAAGATGGATTCAAAACACTTGATTTCCTGATTTTATACATCCTTTTAATAAATGAATAAGACTGTCAGACTTTGCATGAGGGCACCTAGCTATTTCCTTCCTGTTTCTTGCATGTCCCAGGACTTCTAGAACGCAATGATTTAACTACAGCTGCTATTTTTTCTTCTTGAATCCCTCTGACCATCAACCGCGGGTGACTACAAAGAACAAAATGTTGTCCTCCGAGCTTGGCAATTTACTTGTAAACATTTCATCACCACGCGAGGAGACATCCTCAGTGCGCTGTCCAGATGCTTGGCGTTTATATGCACTTTTCAATCAGCAAATTTAAACGTCATTTCGGATACTCAATTGTGATGTGAGGAAGAAATCTCATCGCCGAGTGGCTGTGCAGTCAATTTCATGCATTATGGTTGGGAACTTTGCTGGCAACAGCTCATAAATAGCATTGAGGTCTACATGTTTGTTTACTAAATTGTCCGTGGAAAACCACGCTTCTAGGAATTCTCTTGCTTGCCGCGTGTTCACTTGCGCCATGACTTTCACTGACGTCCAGCCGAATTTGTGCCCCTCTTGATCTTCACTGGTTAACTGGGCATCAGTAAAAGTCATGGAGCAAACGAAAACCCGGCACACAAGGGAATTCCTAGAAGTGTGGTTCCCACCAACAGTTCTTAAACGAACACACAGTCCTCGATCCTATTTATGAGCCGATGAGGACAAAATTCCCGACCACAAAGTTCACCGCACGGGCAATCAGCGACCAGACTTCCTCGCCACATCACAACCGAGTTTCTGAAATGGCGGCCAATCAGCTGATTGAAAAGTGTATGAAGGCCAAGCATTCGGAGGACACGCCACAATCAACAGTGCACTGACAACGTCTCCTCGCGTGGTGACGAAACGTTTGCAAGTGAATTGCCAAGGTCGGAGAACAGCTCAACCCAACCGTCGACCACTCGAGCCTTACATCTTCTGGATTATTTCTAAGAGCAAAATGTATGCAGACTTACAGGCGAGCAGCTGGAAGACACCGGTGAAGATGAATCGATTTCCTTGATTCAGTGTAAAGAGCTGGCAGATGAAAACGAAGAGCCCGCAGCAGCTGAAGATCACAGCCAGCACCATGCACGCCTGGATCGCCTGCAAGGATTCTAGAGGTACAAGTTGAAAGGTCACCAGGTGAAGAGAGAAACCAAGACTACCTAGTTAGGGGATGTTTTCCATTTCTTCCTCTTTTCTACAAACTTCAATACATTAATTCATTAGATTCTGATACATTTGTAATCGAAAGGTTCTTCGAAAGTCAACAATGAGACATAATTTATTGCTAACGATTAAGTAATCGGGTTTAAGATGGCACTGGTGAATCTCAGCAACTTCTGGCTGGTGGCTAACGAGAGGGGGAAAAACAGGTGAATACTTTGTTAGTCACTCCTTTTCTGGCAAATGACCATTGTAGACAGTAGGCTGTGACTTCCCTCTGGACTTGGAGGCAATTCGATGTGACAGAACAGAGGAAAGGCGAGAGTGAGGAAGAACCAGGGTTTGATCAGCTTAAGTGCCTTGCTGAATCAGAAAGAACAGGTACGGGCCAAATCCTGGTGGCAGTGTCCAGGCACCAGAGGATACTCAGGTGACTGAACGACGATTTAAGCGCTGGGCCAGATTGAAAAGGTCAGGGTGTCAGGGCCCAAGGTGATGGGTGGGCTGATTCAGCTCAATGCTCTGCGACATTTGCTCTGGCTCTGCACTAAACTATGTGTCTTGGACTCTCTTTGAGGACTGCAGTTCAGAAGGCTATTTGCCTGCAGTTACTGTTTGCATGATTTGTTTTTTTTTTCCTCCTCCCTACACATTGGGCGTTTGACCGTCTTTTATAAAATGGGATCTAGTGAGTTTCACGGCTGCCTGTAAGGAGATGAATCTCAAAGTTGTATATATATACTTTGATCGTAAGTGTACTTTGAAGTGTTACAAGAGCAGAAAATGATCAAAAAAAGAGCAGAGAGGTTAAAGCAAAAGCAGTCATTATCTCAGACGAGAGATATGAAATTCCAGTGATAACAATTAACCGAGAAACTTCCCAGATTCAAGTGGCTTGATACCTGCTACTGAAAACCAAGAGGTTTCTAGAAAAATTCAGAAGCATCTGTACTGATATTTCTAGAAAATATTCACTGAACATGTTTATAGAAACACAAGCATAATAAGTTAAACTATAAGAAAAACAGAAAGAAATTAACAATTTGACACCACAATCCAACAAACAGTAGAAAAAAAACACAGAAAACTGATACAAACTTTTATTTTCATTCCCTCCATTTTTCCCAGCGTTTTCCATTCTCTAAACCAGAGTTCCCAAACTAGCGTGCAAGGACCCCTTGCTTAATGGTATTGGTTCACGGCAACTAAAAAGGTTGGGAACCCCTGCTCTAAACAATCTTTTCCTAGAATGTGGAACAGTACTGTGCAATATAGACCCTTAGCCCATGATGTTGCTTTGAACGTTTAACCTACTCCAAGATTAATCTAACCCTTCCTTCCCTCAGACACATGGATGAAAGCTAAAATGGTTACCTCAGAGTCCTGTAGATGTCCCTAATGTACCTGCCTCTACCACCACCCCTGGCAGCACATTCCACGTACCCCCACCCCCCTCGTACTTTCCTCCAAATACCCTAAAGTTGTGCCCCCTTGTATTAGTCATTTCCACCCTGGGAAAAGTCTTTGGCAGTCCACTCTAAGCCACGTATCACCTCGTACACGTCTGTCAAGTCACCTCTCATCCTCCTCCTCTCCAAAGAGAAAAGCTCTAGCTCCCACAACTACCCTCATAAGCCATTTTCTCCAATCCAGGCAGCGTCCTGGTAAATCTCCTCTGCACCCTCCCTAAAGCTTCCCATCCTTCCCTTAATGAGACGACTAGAACTAAACACCACACTCCAAGTGTGGTAAACCAATCACAAACAAGAGAAGATCTGCAGATGCTGGAAATCTGAGCAACACACACACACACAATGCTGGAGGAACTCAGCAGGACAGGCAGCATCTAGGAGAAGAGTACAGTTAGCATTTCAGGCCAAATCCCTTCGGCAGGACTGGAGAAAGAAAGCTGGGGGGACGGGAGAGAGAAACACAAGGTGACAGGTGAAACCCGAAGGGAAAAGAGATGAAGTGAAGGGAAGTAAATTGTTGAAAGAAACAGAAGGCAATGGAAGAAAGAAAAGGGGGGAGGAGCACCAGGAGGAATGGGCTGGCAAGGAGATAAAGTGAGAGCGGGAAAAGAGGATGGGAAATGGTGAAGGAAAGGGGCTGGTGGTAGACCTGAGGAGAGCTAAGGTACCGGTGACCCCTGTTTCAATCCAGGGGGTCAGTGTGGACATGGTGGAGGATTACAAATACCTGGGGATATGAATTGACAATAAACTGGACTGATCAAAGAACACTGAGACTGTCTACAAGAAGGGTCAGAGCCGTCTCTATTTCCTGAGGAGACTGAGGTCCTTTAACATCTGCTGGACGATGCCGAGGATGTTCTACGAGTCTGTGGTGGCCAGTGCTATCATGTTTGCTGATGTGTGCTGGGGCAGCAGGCTGAGGGTAGCAGACACCAACAGAATCAACAAACTCATTCGTAAGGCCAGTGATGTTGTGGGGATGGAACTGGACTCTCTCATGGTGGTGTCTGAAAAGAGGATGCTGTCTAAGTTGCATGCCATCTTGGTCAATGTCTCCCATCCACTACATAATGTACTGGGTGGGCACAGGAGTACATTCAGCCAGAGACTCATTCCACTGAGATGCAGCACGGAGCGTCATAGGAAGTCATTCCTGCCTGTGGCCATCAAACTTTACAACTCCTCCCTTGGAGGGTCAGACACCCTGAGCCAATAGGCTGGTCCTGGACTTATTTCATAATTTCCTGGCATAATTTACATATTATTATTTAACTATTTATGGTTCTATTACTATTTATTATTTATGGAGCAACTGTAACAAAAACCAATTTTCCCGGGATTAATAAAGTATGACTATGACTATTACCAGAAGTTCAAAAAAAATCAGTGTTCATAACATCAGGTTGGAGGTTACTGAAATGGAATATACGGTGTTGTTCCTGCAAACCAAGTGTGGCCTCATCACAACAGTGGAGGCGGCCATGGATCGCCATACGGGAATGGGAAGTGGAATTAAAATGGGTGGCCACTGGGAGATCCTGCTTTCTCGGGCAGACGGAGTGCAGGTGCTCAGTGAAGTGGTCTCCCAATCTACGTCGGGTCTCGCCAATACACAAGAGGCCACACTGGGAGCACCAGGCACAGGACATGACCCCAACAGCCTCACAGGTGAAGCCTCGCCTCACCTGGAAGAACTGCTTGGGGCCCTGGATGGTGGTGAGGGAGGTGGTGTAGGGGCAGGTGTAGCACATACTCTGCTTGCAAGGATAAGTACCAGGAGGGAGATCATTGGGGAGGGATGAATGGACAAGGGAGTTGCGAAGGGAGCGATCCTTGCAGAGAGCAGGAAGTTTGGGGGGGGGGGGAGAAAGGGAAGGAAAGATGTTTTTGGTGGTGCAATTCCAAGTGTGGTCTAACCAGGGTTTATGGAGCTGCAGTAGACTGAGAGGTCAGAAGTCCATCTTCTGACATAGGTTCCTTTTCTCTTCCAGCGTGGCACGGCAACGTAGAGGTTCGCGTAACACTTCACAGTGCCCGCTGTAAGACTGGGGTTCAATCCCCACCGCTGCCTGTAAGAAACTTGTACGTCTCCCCGTGACCGCGTACGTTTCCTCCATGTCCTCCCACATTGCAAAGATGTATGAGCTAGGGTCAGTAAGCTGTGGGAATGCTACGTTAGGGTTGGAAGTGTGCTGACACTCGCTGGCTGCCCCCAGCACATCCTCAACACAGGCAACACATTTCTCTGTATGTTTCAACGCACAGGTGACGAATTAAACTCACCTTTAAGTCCTTTTATATTTAAAAAAAAGACTGATAAACGGCCAAAAGATGACAAATTAGGTACATGGATAGTGGAAATATGAAGGGCTAAGATCCCACTGCAGGCAGTTTAAATGGTTTCGGCATGGACTAGATGGGCCAAAGGGCCTGTTTCTGTGCTTTACTTCTCTATGACTCTCAGGTTGTATCTGAGAGACTGCCTCATTGAATAAACCCGATTAAAGCCGAGACAGGGTATCCAGGGAGCAATAGACAACACAGAATTTGGATGCCAGTGGCAGGTAGTCTTACCATCCAAACCTTTATAGTCTATAACAAAACAGGTGCCGTTGCTGTAGAAACATCCCTTCCAAATGTCCGTGCCATGATCATCTGTGGTCCACCAAACCTGTGAGCAGAAGAAACAGTCACCATACAGGATGGAAAAGAATTGGGGTGGGGGTGAGAAATACAGGCCAATGAACAAATTGCTAACCAGGATGCGAATAGACGCAATTTTAATCAGATCCCGAGCTGAGACACAATCGCTGGCCCGGATGGCCGTTGTTTATCAATGTATCCTGTTGATATCCTGGTACTTCCTTAAGCGTTCGAGGATTGCTGTCACCAAAGACACTCACAATGTACCGTGGAGAGCATTCTAACTGGCTGCATCACCTTCTGGGATGGAGGGGCCACTGCACAGGGTCAGAAAAGGCTGCACAGAAAGTTGTAAGCTCGGCCAGCTCCACCATGGACACTGGCCTCCCCAGCATGCAGGGCATCTTTAAAAGGAGATGCGTCAAAAGGTGGCGTCCATCGTTAAGGAACCCCCATCAGCCAGGACGTGCCCTCTTCTCATTGCTACCATCAGGGAGGAGGTACAGGAGCCTGAAGGCACACACTCAGCAATTCAAGAACAACTTCTTCCCCTCTGCCATCTGATTTCTGAATGCACAATGAACCCGTGAATACAACCTCAGTATTTTTTCTCTCTTTTTGCACTTTTTTAAAAATATACACTTATTGTAATTTATAGTGTAATTTACAGATTTATTATAATGTACTGCTGCCACGAAACAAGTTTCAAGACATACTGTATGCCAGCGATACTAACCCTGACAATTCTGATCTGGTGTTTGTCCTTCTCCCCAACACAATTCTGCTCACCACCTCACCCCAGAGACATTTCTCCCAGTTATATCCCAGCTGGATTAGACTGCCTCCTGTCTGATCAATTCAGTCAAGCCAAGATCAGTTCCCTTCTCAGCCCCAGAAACCCATTCCATCCATCAATCTTTTCTTCCCCAAAATCACTGGATAACTTAGCCTTGCGAACCCTCTGAAAAATACCGCAGATGCCGGAAATTTGTGCAAAAGCAGAAAGTGCAAGGAATACTCAGGAAACTGGGCAGCAACTGTGGAGAGTGGTGCAGGGTCAATGCTTTGAGTCAGCAATCTTTCTTCAGAACTGGGAAAGTTAAAAACTAAGTTAGGTCTAAGTTCCTTCAGGTTGTTATAGCCAGGGATGGTAATGGGGACAAGCTCCCACTACCTATTAAACGCTCCCAATGGTGTTTGCCTCCAACTGTGTCTGACAACAAGTCCAGCTCCTGGCCTTCACGTGTGGCTTAGCTACTAAGTCTGGTGGAACCCAGACATCCCACCTCTCCCGGAAATTCCGGGAGTCTCCCGCATATTAATAGTGGCTCCCTGATGCCCGCAAATTATATACAATATCACGGAAATCAATTTTTTTGAGAGCGAGCGAGAGAAAAGCAAGAGAGAGAGAGCGAGAGCGACCACGAGAGAGAGCGTGCAAGCGAAAGAGCGAGAAAGCAAAAGAGATAGCGCAAGAGCGACCATGAGAGCGAGAGCAAGCGAGAGCGACCACGAGAGAGAGAGCGCGCGAGAGCGCGCCATGGCAGAGTGTTCCAAAAAAAGAAAATATAAAACGTGCGTCACCCCAGACTACACTAAAGTGTACCCCTGCCTAATAGGGGTCAAAATAATGACAGTGTTGCTCGCTGCACTGTTTGCAACAGTGACTTTTCTATTGCCCATGGTGGGTTAAGACTGTAAAAGACATGTTGAGGTGAGTTTAACAGGTGTCATTCATTCATTAGCATAGCTAACGTTATTTAAACTAGCTGGTCAGGAACTACTCTATTGCAGACATCCCACCCCTCCCAGAAATTGATGGTGCTACCTCCCTGAAATGAATTTTTGCAGGGTGGGATGTCTGAGAACCATTTCTACTGACAGGAGTAGGGGGAAAAGGCGGGTTACTCGTGCCTTGAAACTAGTCGCTTCAGGCAGATGGGGCTTGTCTGCTGTGGCTGGCAGCTCATCTAGGAGAAGAAAAACTCTTATCTCAAACTTCTGCTGCCTTGTCACTTTTTATTGTCATTTCAACCATTACTGCTGGTACAGAAAATGAGACAACATTTTCCAGGACCATGGTGATACATGAAACAATACAAAAACTACACTGAACTACGTAAGAAAAAAAAACACAAAAACTACACTGGACTACAGACCTACCCAGGACTGCATAAAGTGCACAAAACAGTGCAGGCATTACAATAAATAATAAACAAGACAATAGGCACAGTAGAGGGCAGTAGGTTGGTGTCAAGCCAGGCTCTGGGTATTGAGGAGTCTGATGGCTTGGGGGAAGAAACTGTTACATAGTCTGGTCGTGAGAGCCCGAATGCTTCGGTGCCTTTTGCCAGATGGCAGGAGGATGGAGAGTTTATAGGAGGGGTGCGTGGGGTCCTTCATAATGCTGTTTGCTTTACGGATGCAGCGTGTGGTGTAGGTGTCTGTGATGGCGGGAAGAGGGCCCCGATGATCTTCTCAGCTGACCTCACTATCCGCTGCTATGCCTGCTCACAGGGAGTAAACTCTGAGGGGAAATTCCAGAGCTGGAGCCCCCAAGGCAGTCCTACATTGAGTTCAGCGCTGACTGGCAACTCCTGCAATGCTGCTGGTGGCAAATTGCATCTGCCTCTGCCCTTCCTTTGGGTTTATCAGCTGCGTGGAGAGGGGGAGCCTGCTGTATGGGCAACAGCTCACACTCCGTATCATACTGGCCTGGCTTGTGAATCATGTGGACAGCTAAGACGCAGCATCCATGGTCAACTCTGATCAACGGAGGCCTCAAAAGGTCTAAACTGCAGAGAGGGATTAATAGGACAAAGGGAATATCAGTGAAAGGGCAAGACAATGGTTGCCATGGAGATAATCTGCAGAGGCTCTCTGGTCATAATGGGTTAATAGGGACAGTTAGAAGGTACAGTCCCATATGCCTAAGGATAAGCTGTTTCATTTTTATTCGGATATATCTCCCTTTTGTGATAGATGTAATAATGGAGAAGGTTCATTGATCCATATGTTTTGGACTTGTCCGAGTCTTGAAAGATCTTGGAAGGAAGTATTTCAAACTTTTTCGGAGCTTTTTAAAGTAAATTTTAACCCTAATCCTTTGACTGTCTTATTTGGTATTGTTGGAGGAAATGGTATTATTTTGGAGACACATAATCTGCATATTTTGGCCTTTATTTCCCTTATAGCCGGGAGGGCATTGTTATTTAAGTGGAAGGATGCCACTCCGCCGACTCATAATCATTGGTTACATGATGTTATGTCTTGCTTAAATTTACAGACGATTCGCTGTTCAAATTCTGAACCTTTTAACATTGTGGGGACCTTTTTGGAATTATTTTCAAAATCTTTGATTTGCTATTAAGCACAGATGTTGGCTAATAATATGTTTTACTACATGTTAAGGATTTCTTCCTTTTTTTTAAACCTAACAGCTGTTTTTTTTCTGGTAGTAGGTTTAGATTTTTTGTATCATAAAATTATCTCTTTTCAATATTATGTTTAGATTTAATTTTATATGGATATGGAGTAATTACACTTTATCTGTGATTTCAATATATTGTAATCGATACATATTATATATTGTACTGTACTCTATTTTATGTAAGAAATTAATAAAAATATGGAAAAAGAAAGAAAGAAGGTGCTGTGTTACTAACAGCAGGAAGGTGAGACTGGCTCTGCAGGGCAGACTGTGTTAATGGGAGAAGAATCCCAAGCCAAAGATCACTAGAAGACAGGCAGAAATGTTTGGGTTGAGTTGTTCTCCGATCTTGGCAATTTACTCGCAGTTTCATCACCATGTGAGAAAACGTCATCAGTATGCTGTTGATTGCAGTGTTTCCTCTGAATACTTGGCCCTTATATACTTTTCAATCAGCAGATGGACATAATTTCAGAAACCCAGCTGTGGTGGGGTCAGGAAATCTCGTTACTGATTGCTGTGTGGCGAACTTTGTGCACTGTGGTTTGGAATTTTGTTGGCATCGGCTCATGAATAGGATCAAGGTCAATTTGCTGGTTTACAGAATTGTTTGTGGAAAACCATGCTTCTAGAAATTCTCTTGCGTGCCGTATGTTAGCTTGCGCCGTGACCCTGTTTATGAGCCAATGCAGGTAAAATTCCAGATCATAACACACAAAATTCACCATCAGTGATGAGATTTCCTCTCCACATCACAATTGAGTTTCCAAAATGATGTCTAATCAGCTGATTGAAAAGTGTATAAAGGCCACGCAGTCAGAGGACTGGCCACAATTAACAGCGCATTGACGATGTCTCCTCGTATGGTGACGAAACGTTTGAGTAAATTGCCAAGATCGGAGAACAACTCAACCCGACCATCAGCCACCCAAGCTACGCACTTTCAGAATTATTCCCAAGAGGCAGAAACGCTCAGTTGTGAAACAAGGCAAGTTACCTGAAGTCTGGAAAGCTGCAATATGCTTAGAATTAAAAAGGGTGTCGTTCCTCACTGCAGGAGGTCACTTACAAATGGGTCAGAATGGCAGCAGGGTGGAGAATTGGGAAGCTCTTCCTCACTCATCTGGACTCTCTACAGCTGTGGGGATTCTAGCAAATTCTCTACATTTTGTCTCCGAACTGGCCTCTCCTACTGCAAGTTCTGTGAATTTAGATCATTTACTGTTTCTCCATTACCACAGGCTGATACGTCCCAACAAGACATTATCACTCTCCTTGGGATCAGTGCATCCTCCGCCAATTAACCACATTAGCTCATATGTCCAGAAGACAAACCCTACAACATACTCTGACTCAACCTCTGTTAGGGAGATGATTCGCACGGAAATTGCAGGCTCTGTTAAAGACCTGATTCATACGGAAATCTCAACTAATCTCCAGAAAATTGCCGATTCAATGGATAAGATGCAAACATTTATTGCGGAACATCAGTCGGCTATATCTGATCTTCAAAAATTCGCGCAACAAAGTGAGCTTAAGATGGGGAAAATCGAAGAAACAATTAATGTAATGAAGAAGAAACTTGACTTTTTGACATTTAAAAAATCTGACTTGGAATCTAGAATGCGACGGCAGAATTTACGAATGATCGGGGTGAGGGAAGCTGTTGAAGCTAACAACCCCATGAAATATTTCTCTCAACTTTTAAAAGATGCATTCCCTACTGTATTTCCTGACCAACCACCGCTACTGGATCGTGTTCACAGAATCCCATCATACTCGTCTAGGTCAGATAGACCTAGGCATGTTATTTTACGTTTTCATTATTTTCAAGACAAGGAGAGACTGTTTCGATTCGCTCGATCTAAAGGTTTCATTGATTTTTCGGATCTTAAGTTCCGATTCGTGGAAGATTTCAGTAAACCAATCTGGGACCAACGGGTTCGTTACAGATCCGTGATGTCGGAATTCTATAAGATGGATTTAAGACCAGCGCTGCTGTACCCTGCACGTCTAAGGATTCGTATGTTAGATGGAGCCCTTCGTTTTTTTGATTCTCCATCGGATGCCCAGAGTTATCTGGATTAACTTTCATCTTCAACATCTTAATTGCCTTTTTTTAATTATCTCCGTTGATCGGAGGCTGTGAATTGGTTGGTTTTAACTTTTTCGTGCCCTATCTGGGCAGAAAAGTTTATTTTTGATTTCTTAATATGGCTGCTAAACTTTCTTTTTAACTGCGTCATTTCTTTCTTTTCCCAGGGGATTCTGGGTGGTTACTTCCCTTTTGTCATCTTACGTATTTCCTGTGTGGCCTTAAATTTTGTAGTTTTTTTTAAATTTTATTCTGTTTTGCTTTTTATAACCACTTTATGTTAATAATCCTATTTTTTCTTGTTGCTGTGTCTATTCATGGGTTTGAGGTTTATTGTGGTTTTTTTTTAATATATATTTTCCGGCTTTTGTTCTGTTCTGTGTGTATTTTAATTGAGCTAACTTTTTTTTTTACTTACTTTTTTACTGTTTTACAACTAGCTGATCCTTTTCATATTTATACCTTTTTTTTAGGGAGCGTATACCGGAAGTCATGGGGGTAGTTTTAGCGCTTGCTTCTTTCTGGCGGGTCTGCTTTAGATTTTGCCTTGGGGTCTTGGGGCGGTGGGTGGTGGGAGGGGCTTCACGTTTTAGTTTGTTTCTCTTTGGGCTATATACATTATTGAAGTACTGGTTGCGTCCTTTTCCCCGGTATCTTTTGTATGTTCTGTTTCCTCTCCGGGTTTGTGGGTCGCGCCTATCGTCAATCCTCCTTGTTGTGGGTTGACTTTAGGATTTATGGAGTCTATTATTAATTTTGTCTCCTGGAATACTAATGGTCTTAATCATCCTATTAAAAGGAAAAAAGTTTTTAAAGTGTTCCGGAGACTTAAAGCACAAATTTTATTTTTACAAGAGACCCATATACGGAGGGGGGACAGACTACGTTTTTTCAAATTCTGGAAGGGACAACAATTTCATTCAAACTCCAATGCTAAGATTCGAGGCGTCTCTATTTTTATAGATTCCTCAGTTACTTTTACACAACAGGATATTATCTCTGATCCGAATGGTAGATTTTTATTGGTTAGTGGTTTACTATTTAATAAAAAAGTAGTTTTGGTTAATGTTTATGCTCCTAATATGGATTGTCCGGAATTTTATAAATCATTGTTTGATCAGTTTCCGAATTTGAACGAGTTTTCATTGATTTGGGGCGGAGATCTTAATATCTGTTTGTCTCCAGCTTTGGACCATTCGGCTCCTTTACGGACTTTACCTAATAAATCTGCAAACTTGATTAATTTTTTCCTTTCTGATTCTGGGTCGACGGACATTTGGCGTTTTCTGCATCCTCAGGAAAAAGATTTTTCCTTCTTTTCACATGTTCATCATTCCTATTCAAGAATTGATTATTTTTTCATTGATTCTCGTCTCATTCCTTCAGTGATTAAATGTGATTATGATTCTATAACCATTTCGGATCATGCTCCACTTAAGCTTTCTATTAAAATTATGGCCAATATACCAAACAATAGACAATGGCGTTTTAATTCGCTGTTGCTTCAGGACTCGGACTTTGTTAATTTTATGAATGAACAGATTGAGCTTTTTTTTTTACAATTAACCATACAGAAGATATTTCGGTTAACACTCTTTGGGACACTTTTAAAGCCTATATTCGGGGTCAGATTATTTCGTATTCCGTTGCTTTGAGGAAGAAACAGAAGCAGGAGGAGATGGCAATTGTGGACAAGATTAAAGAAATTGATAAGAAATATGTTATGGCTCCTTCTGAGGAGTTATACAAACAAAGAACTGAACTTCAAATGGAACACAGTTTACTACTCTCGTCCTCGATTGTAAACCAATTAAAGAAAACAAGAAGTGACTTTTATGTTCACAGTGATAAAATTGGCAAGCTGCTGGCTAATCAATTGAAATCTAATTATGTTAAATCTCAATCAGATTTATAACCAAAATGATCGATTGATATTGGATCATGTGGGGATTAATCAAACCTTTTGTGATTTTTATTCTTCTTTATATCAATCAGAGTCTCCTCGAGATTCTAAATATATGAATGATTTTTTAGATAAGTTAGACTTCCCTCAGATTTCACAGGATATGTCTTCTTTATTAGATACTTCCATTACAATGGATGAGATTAAGAATGTTATTTTTTCTATGAATCTGGGGAAAGCTCCTGGCCCTGATGGGTTTACCGTTGAATTTTATAAATGTTTTGCTTCTTTATTGATTCCTTGGCTCTGTAAGGTTTTTGAGGCTTCTTTGAAACTTGGTAAACTTCCTGAATCTTTTAATAGAGCATCAATTTCTCTAATACTAAAGAAGGATAAAGACCCTGCTCAATGTGCATCTTATAGACCAATATCTTTACTAAATGTTGATTCTAAAGTTTTTTCTAAGTTATTAGCAAATAGACTAGAAAAAGTACTTCCTTCTATTATTTCGGAAGACCAAACGGGTTTTATTAAAGGTCGTTACTCTTTTTATAATATTCGTACATTGTTAAATATCGTTTATACTCCCTCACAAAATGTTCCTGAGTGTGTTATTTCTTTAGATACCGAGAAAGCTTTTGATAGAGTAGAATGGCCTTATTTATTTAAGGTGCTTGAAATGTTTAATTTTAGCTTGAAATTTATATCCTGGATTAAACTGTTATATCACTCCCCTGTAGCCTCGGTTCGTACTAACTCTTTAAACTCACCTTTTTTTCCTCTCTTTCGTGGTACTCGACAAGGCTGTCCTCTTAGTCCCCTATTATTTGATATTGCATTAGAACCTCTTGCAATTGCTATTCGAGAATCTTCAAATATTACTGGGATAACTCGGGGATTAAAGTCCCATAAATTATCACTCTATGCTGATGATTTACTTTTATATATTTCTAATCCTGAGAGATCCATTCCTGCTGTTTTAGAGTTATTAGCACAATTTGGTCTTTTCTCAGGTTATAAATTAAATCTTAGTAAGAGTGAACTTTTTCCGATTAATAAACATCTTCCCTTATATTATAAATTTCCATTTAAATTGATTAATAATTACTTTTCATATCTTGGGATTAAAATTACTTGTAAACACAAAGATTTATTTAAGACTAACTTTTTACCATTAATAGACCATATTACTCAACTTTCATCTAAATGGTTTCCCTTATATTTAACTTTGATTGGTCGTATTAATGCAGTTAAGATGTTTTTTTTGCCAAAATTTTTATATGTGTTTCAGGCATTACCAATTTTCGTTCCTAAATCTTTTTTTGATAAAGTTGACTCTAAAATTTCTTCATTTATTTGGCAGAATAAGAATCCGAGACTGGGTAAAATACATTTACAGAAAGCTAAGAGAGATGGAGGTTTAGCATTACCTAACTTTAGATTTTATTATTGGGCTATTAATATTCGACATATGAAATTTTGGTTACTTGACCAGGACATACTATCTATTCCTAAATGGGTAGCATTGGAATTACAATCTGTTCAGGGTTATACACTTGGTTCTATTTTAGGTTCCTCTCTTCCTTTTGATTCGAAACGTCTTAAGCAGGTCTCTAACCCGATAGTTAAATATGCTTTGCGCATTTGGTTTCAATTCAGAAAATTTTTTGATCTTAATTAATTCGGGTTAGCGATTCCTATTTTAGGTAACATATTTTTTCCTCCCTCTTTTACGGATCGCGCTTTTCAAACTTGGAAGACTAAGGGTATTTTACGGTTTTTGGATTTATTTTTAGATGGTTCCCTTATGTCTTTTGAACAATTATCTAATAAATATAACTTATCAAGAATACATTTTTTTAGATATTTACAAGTTAGAAATTTCCTAAGTACTATACTTTCTTCCTTTCCAATGCTTCCTCCTATATATATTTTAGATTCGATAATTAACCTTAATCCATGTCAGAAAGGTGCATCGGCTATGATTTATAATATTATTATGAAACTTAGGAAAGCTCCATTTGATAAGATTAGGGTAGATTGGGAACAGGAATTGGGGCTTACCATTTCTGTGGATGATTGGGGGCAGATTTTACAATTAGTTAATACTTCCTCTATTTGTGCTAAACATTCCCTAATTCAATTTAAAGTGGTTCATAGAGCACATATGTCCAAAGATAAGTTAGCGCGTTTTTACTCGCATATTAATCCTTTCTGTGATAGATGTTCGGGGCAGATAGCCTCTTTAACTCATATGTTTTGGTCTTGCCCTACTTTGGAAACTTTTTGGAGAGATATTTTCAATATTATTTCTAAGGTATTAAATATAGATATCTCTCCTCACCCTATTACTGCTATCTTTGGACTACCTAAAATTTCTAGTAATCTTTCCCCTTCAGCCCGTAGAATGATTGCATTTCTTACTTTAATGGTGAAAAGATGTATTTTACAACATTGGAAAGAGCTTAATGCTCCAACTACCTTTTTTTGGTTTTCTCAGACGATTTTATGTTTGAATTTGGAGAAAATTAGAAGTAACCTTTATGATTCTTCATTTAAATTTGAACAGATTTGGGGACCTTTTATTCGATATTTTCATTTAATGTAATATTTACCCTTCTTGTTTTTTTTTTCACTGTTTTTAATGGAGGTCGGGATTGAGGACGTGATTTTAAGTTTAACTCTGTTTGGTTTCAAGTTAGCCCATTGCTTTGCCTTGCTTTTAGTTAGCTGCACGGTGGGTTTTTTTTTGGGGGTTTTTTTTTCTTTTTTTTCCATTGATATATATAAAATTTAGTATACTATTATGTTATCTTGGTTTCTTATGCTTAAATTACATTGTAGTATTTTCTTTTTGGTATTGTTAACTTTTGGAATTTTATTATACTTCAACATTGTATTAATGTTTATATGGCTTACCTTTTTTGTATACTTACTCAATAAAAAGATTTAAAAAGAAAGAACAACATACTCTGACCTCTCCCTACCGCAGGTATTCCCTTTGACCTATCCATTCCTTCCCCTTTTCTGCAACTTGACACTAACTTTCTACTCGCTTTCCCAATTCTGATGAAGTCTCTCTTTCCCAATTCTGTCCAAATGATTTTTGGCCTAAAATGTTAACACTGTGTCTCTTTCCATGGATGCTGTCTGACCTACAGTTTCCTTCCAACATTCACTGTTGATAAGACTGTAAGATACAAGAAGCACATTTGGACCATTCCGCGTATTGAGACTGCCCTACCACTCGATCATGAATGATTTGTATTCCCTCACCATCACATTCTTCTGCCTTCTTCTCACAACTTTTGGCACTCTTACTAATTGCTGATTAAGAACCTATCATCCTTCGCTTTAAATACATATACCCAATGACTTTGCGTCCACAGCATCCATGGCAATGAATTTCACAGATTCACCACTCTCTGGCAAGAGAAATTCCTCATCTCCTTTCCAAATGGACATCTGACTATTTTGAGGCTGTGCCTCCTGTCCTAGACTCTTCACTATTGATTATAGTTTTATTTGTCACATATGCATCAAAACATACAGTGAAATGTTATGTGTCAAATCAGTGCTGGGCAGCCCACAAGTATTGCCATGCTTCCAGCACAAACATAGCCTGCCCAAAACTCACTTACACTAACCTGCATGGTTCTGTGCAAAATTCTTTGGGCAAACAGTGCCTATAAAAAGTATTCACCCCCCTTGAAAGTTTTCATGTTTTATTGTTTTACAACATTGAGTCACAGTAGATTTAATTTGTTTTTTTGACACTGAATAATAGAAAAAGACTCGTTTGTGTCTACGAAGCGATCTGAATTATTTACAAATATAAAACACAAAATAACTGATTGCTTAAGTATTCATCTCTTCAAGTCAGCATTTAGTAGATGCACACTTGGCTGCAATTACAGCCTTAAGTCTGTGTGGATAGGTCTCCGTCAGCTTTGCACATTTGGATACTGCAATTTCCCCCATTCGTTACAAAACTGCTTAAGCTCTGTTAGATTGTATGGGGATCATGAGTGAACAGCCCTTTTCAAGTCTCAGTTGGACTGAGGCCTGGACTCTGACGTGGCCATTCCAGGACATTAACTTTGTTGTTTTTAAACCATTCCTGTGTAGCTTTGGCTTTATACTTGGGGTCATTGTCTTGCTGGAAAACAAATCTTCTCCCAAGTCGCAGTTCTCTTGCAGACTGCATCAGGTTTTCCTCCAGGATTTCCCTGTATTTTGCTGCATTCATTTTACTCTCCACCTGCACAAGCCTTCCAGGGCCTGCTGCAGTGAATCATCCCCACAACAGCTACCACCATGCTTCATGGTAGGGATGGTGTGTTTTTGTGTGGTGTTTGGCTTGTGCCAAACATAGTGTTTAGTCTGATGGCCAAAAAGCTCAACTTTGATTTCATCAGACCATAGAACCTTCTTCCAGCTGACTTCAGAGTCTCCCACATGCTCTGTGGCAAACTCTAGCTGAGATTTCATGAGTTTTTTTCCACAGTGGCTTTCTCTTTGCCACTCTTCCAAAAAGCTGCGACTGGTGAAACACCCGGGCAACAATTGTATGCGCAGCCTCTCCCATCTCAACCACTGAAGCTTGTAACTCCTCCAGAGTTGTCATAGGTCTCTTGGTTGTCTCACTCACTAGTCCCCTTCTTGCACAATCACTCAGTTTTTGTAGGCTGCCTGTTCTAGGCAGATTTACAGCTGTGCCATATTCTTTCCATTTCTTGATGATTAACTTAACTGTACTCCAAGGGATATTTATTGACTTGGAAATTTCTTGTATTCATCTCCTGACTTGTGCTTTTCAATAACCTTTCCACGGAGTTGCTTGGAGTGTTCTCTTGTCTTCATGGTGTAGTTTTTGCCAGGATACTGACTCACCAGCAGCTGGACCTTCCAGATACAGGTATATTTTTACCACAATCAATTGAAACACCTTGACTGCATACAGGCCTCCAAAAACAGATCTCCATTTAACTAATTATGTGACTTCTAAAACCAGCTGGCTGCACTAGTGATGATTTGGTGTGCCATATATTTTATGCAATCAATTATTTCGTGTTTTATATTTGTAATTAATTTAGATCACTTTGTAGAGATCTGTTTTCACTTTGACGCAAGTTTTTTTTTGATCAGTGTCAAAAAAAAAAGCCAAATTAAATCCACTGTGATTCAATGTTGTAAAACAATAAAATATGAAAACTGACTGGGTGGGGCAGGTGAATACTTTTTATAGACTCTTTTGATGTAGCTAGGGTGCCTAAGACATCTGCACAGTACTTTATTTGCCAATGTGGAGCGGAGACTGAGTTTGTAAATCTGGCAGGAGGAAAAAGATATTGGGAACAGTGAGGGTGGATTGCTGGGGTAAGTGTGGGACAGGCGGCAGAGAAGGAGTGTCAGGGGCGAGTGTAGACTCCAGGCAAGGTCATTTGATTCCAATAATTGGTTTATTGATCATTGCAGAAAGCTGTGCTGCCTCTTTTGGAAACATCCTCTGACACCTTGACCGGAGCATCTAATAAATGGCTACGATGCTTTCTAAGGCCCACCCACTCCAACCTAACCCCATCCCCCTTGAAGAGGGAGTGTCACCCAGGAGCAGGTGCGAAGGCAAGTTTGTGACATACGTCACAAACCAATTACTTCTGATCATTAACGAAGACTGACCAGCAGCTCAGAGCACGATGGATCACCTCCACGATCTCGGAAGAAATTGGGGTTGTGAATTGTGGGATCTGAGCCTTCGTGGCTGGACCTTGCTCGACGAGTTTGAAAATTTCCAGAGGATAGGAAATATGGCAAATTTATAAGGATCACGCTGCAAGTCTGCACTGGATACACACAAAAAAAAATGTTGGGCCTCTACTCACTGGAGTTTAGAAGAATGGGGGAGCTGGGATCTCATTGAAATCCATTGAATATTGAAAGGTCTAGATACAGTGGACGTGGAAAGGATCTTTCTTATAGTGGGTGCGTCTTGGGCCGGAGGAAACAGCCTCAGAATAGAAGGACGTCCCTTTAGAACAGAGATGAGGAGGAACTTCCTTAGCCTGAGGGTGCTGAATCTGTGGAATCTGTTGGCACACATAGCTGTGGAGGCCAAGTGATGGGGTATATTTAAAGCAGAGGTTGATAGGTTCTTGATCAGAAAGGGGGTCAAAGGTTATAGCTATGGGACATTCCCACCAGACCAGGCTCAAAAAAAATCTGGTTCATTTTCACAGATGGAAGACTGGTACTGGAGATGGATGTGACTGATCCCCACCTGTGCCAAAACACTCCATTACATGAGGTGCCAGAACCAATCGGAAGTGGGCAAAACCAACAGTGTGAGCCCCATCCCATACTTACATTGTTAGCTGTAGCGATAATGAGAAAGATGATGGTCATCAGGTGCAAGAGGCAGATTGACACTAGTAACAGCAACATATTGAATCCAAGAAGTTATCTTTAGTTGACTGCTGCACAATTTTGACCCTGTGGAGAGTACAAATACATTAGACATAAGACGTCAGTCATAAGACATAGGAGCAGAATTAGGCTGTTCAATCCATCTAGTCTTCTCTGTCATTCCATCATGGCCAATTTATTGTCCTTCTCAACCTCATTCTCCTGACTTCTCTCTGTAACCTTTGATGTCCTTACTAATCAAGAACCCATCAAACTCTGCTTTAAATACACCTAATGACTTGGCCTCCGCAGCAGCCTGTGGCAATGAATTTCACAGATTCACTACCCTCTGGTTTACAAAAAAAAAATCTATCCTGATCTCTGTTCTAAAGGGATGGCCTTGCATTCTGAGGCTATGTCCTCTGGCCTTAAACTCTCCCACAATACGAAAAATTTTCTTCATGTCCTCTCTATCTAGGCCTTTCAATATTCACTAGATTTCAATGAGATCTTCCGTCATTCTTCAAATCTCCAGCAAGTACAGGCCCAGAGCCATCAAATGCTCCTCGTATATTAACTCTTTCATTCCCAGGATAACTTGTGAACCTCCTCTGGACCCTCTCCAATGTCAGCACTTCCTCTCTCTGTTAAGGGGCCCAAAACTGTTCACAATATGTTGTTTGGTTGCTCATTCAACTTTATATATTGCTGGAATCAGCTAAACTCCAGGTAGGTCATGAATTTTCCAACATTTAATGAACAATAATTGGATACATTGATGGTAACAGCCAAGATTCCTGGAATTCTTGATCTAACTAGAGACATGGGAGGCTACAGATGACAGAATCTGGGTGAACTCAGTGGGTCTGGCGGCATCTGTGGAAGGACGTGGACAGTTAATGTTTTGGATTGAGACCAGATAAATGGTGTCGACCCAAAAAGTTGGCTCCCCATTTTCCTCCATGATTGCTGCCCGACCTGCTGAGTGTTTTGTGTGTTGCTCAGTGATCTACCCAACCCATCTTGGGCGGTGCAAGTTCGGCGCTCAGCCCTCGCCTTACTTTCCCGTCCAAGCCTGTTGGGTGTTGTTGATCCCTCCAATGTCTCTGCCACCAACATCAGACAAGCAGCTCACTAGGAGTACTGGCAAAGAGATTCAAGACCACATCTAGAGATACTAAATTAGATTCTGTGTCACAAACTCAGGAAATCAAGCAAAATATACTCTCCCCAGGTTAGGAATGCACAACTTATAGACATCCTTACACATGAACCAAGTCCTAAATAGAAGGATAGTCTGAGTGAGTGAGGGCTTTTCTCTTTGTAGTGAAGGAGGATGAAAGGTGACTTGAGAAAGATGAACAAGATGCCTAGATCCAATGGGCAACTAGAGACCTTCTCCCCCCAGGGTGGAAATGACCAATATGAAAGCGTATAATTTTAAGATGATTGGAGGAAATTGTAGGGGAAGCTGCCAGAGACAAGTTTGTTTTTTTTTAATTAAAAAACAGAGTGATAAGTGCATGGAATGTTCTGCCGGGTGCAGTGGCAGATACATTAGGGGTCTTTAAGAAACTCCTACAAACAAGAGAAAATCTGCAGATGATGGAAATACGAGCAACACACAGAAAATGCCGGAGGAACTCAACAGGCCAGGCAGCATCTATGGAAAAGAGTACAGTCAACATTCTGGCCCGAAACATCTGTCTTTTCCACATATGCTGCTTTGCCTGATGAGTTCCTCCAGCATTTTGTGTAAGAAACTCCTAGGTGGCCACGTGGCTGATGGAAACATGGGAGGGCTATGTAGGAGGAAGGGTTAGATTGATCTTAGAGTAGGTTAAGGGTTGGCACAATATTGTGGTGTTTGTACTGTACTGTAATATTCTACTATTAAATTTAAATGTCTGACATACACTGATGTAAGTGGTGTCACAGGTAGATACGTTCGTAAGGAAAGTTTTTGCCACATTGGCCTTCATAAATCAAAGTATTGAGTATAGGAGATAGGATGTTATGTTGAAGTTGTATAAGACATTAGGGAGGTCTAATTTGGAGTATTGTGCGCCATTCTGGTCACTGTCCTACTGGAAAGACGTAAACAAGGTTGAAAGAATACAGAGAAAATTTACAAGAATGTTGCCAGGTCTGGAGGACTTGAGTTATAAGATTGCGTAGAACATAGAAAACCTACAGCACAATACAGGCCCTTTGGCCCACAATGCTGTGCTGAACACGTACTTACTTTTGAAATTACCTAGAGTTACCCATAACCCTCTGTTTTTCTAAGCTCCATGTACCTATCCAAGAGCCTCTTAAAAGACCCTATTGTAAGTTAGGATTTTATTTCTTGGAATGTAGAAGATAGAGGGGAGATTTGATAGAGGTATAAAAAAATCGAGGGGTACAGATAGGGTAAATGCAAGCAGGTTTTTCCACTGAGGCTGGGTGGGAGTAGAACCAGAGGCCACAGGTTAAGGGTGAAAGGTGAAAAGTTTAAGGGGAACATGAGGGAAAACTTCTTCACTCAGAGGGTCGTGAGAGTGTGGAACGAAATGTCCGCACAAGTGGTGGATGTGAGCACAATTTCAACATGTAAGAGAAGCTTGGATAGGAATATGGATGGGAGGGGTAAGGAGGGCTATGGTCCTGGTGCAGGATGATGGGAGTAGGCAGTTTAAATGGTTTGACACAGCCTAGATGGGCTGAAGGGTCTGTTTATGTGCAGTACTTTTCTATGTCTTTGACATACACTTGTTCCCAGGAATGGCAGAAGTAGTTTCCTCTCTCTCCCCCTCCATTTTCAGAAATAGTTCTTTCCTGTCATCCTTTTGACTTTTCAACGCTATCCATTCGAGCACAGTGGAAGTGAGATTACTGGATCAAGTGAGCTGTGTAATTTCTAACTCGGGGACAAAATAATCAGCTGTGAAAATGGACCCCATTCATTACTCAGCTCTCACTTAGTGGCTCCAAAATAGCTGTTTACTTGCGACACTAGCCACACCTGGTAAACTGCTTCTACAGGTGGGCTAAACCAGGCGGGGGTAGCTGGAGGCCTCGTATCCCAGTGAGAGTAGGGCATGCCAGCAAGCAAAGTCACCTCTAGTGAATCTACAGTGAGATCCCACAGCCAGGAAGGCCCCTGTTTGTGACACTGGTTCGTACCATTGGACCCGAACTTCTGAAGTCAAGAGAGTGGAACCGCCCTCAGTGCAAGGGGCTTTTCCACTTTAGAAACTCTCCGACACAAGTTTCCTGTCATCGACGGACAACCACCATTACTCAGTACAACCTGTACAAAGGACAACTCCTTCCTGTTAGATACAGGAGGCCCCTTGGCCCATCAGGTCCATATCAGCCCCAATCAGAGGAAATCCCATCAGTCCCATTTCATCCCTCAAGTCAAGTTCAATTGTCCTCCAACCGTACACGAACATCGCCAAACAAAACAGCATTCCTCCTGGGCGAGGTGCAAAACACATAACCATTACCACACTGCACAAATAGCACTTATGGTTACAATTTCAGAAAAAATATAGTCACAAAGGGAAAAAGAACGTAGCCCAAGTTCCTGAAGGCATGGCTGTAGAACTGATGGCAAGTTGGCCTGGTCCAGCTTGTTCTTCAGTGAGTGGACAGCACTGACAACAACTCCATCTGCAATCTATCTTCTTATATTTGACCACCAACTAATTCCCTTTGACGTTTTCCCCCACCGCGCATTGCCACCAAGTGACAGCTTACAGCAGCCAGTTAACCATCTAATACAGCACCAGGAGGGTGGAAGGTAACCTGACAGTGACACGGAGCACGTAGCGACTCTACTCAGAGCAGAGATTGGGACTGAACCCAGATGGTGGAGTTGCAAGGTAACAGCATTCACACCGCAACACACGTTCAGAAGGGATAAAGTTGCTCAGTCTCCCTTAGGTACCCGTCTGGTCATTACTGCTGCAGAGGCTGCTGCATGAAGTGAGGAAACTCAGAGGCCTAACTGTTGACTGGCCCTCTGTTGGTCATGGTTCGACCATGGATATTGCGTCCTAGCAAGCCAGGGCAGTACGATACGGAGGGCAGCCTTCCCAGACATCCCACCTCTCCCGGAAGTTCCGGGAGTCTCCCGCATATGAATAGTGGCTCCCTGATGCCCGCAAATTATATGCAGTATCACGGAAATCAATTTTTTTGAGAGCCCGCGAGAGAAAGCAAGAGAGTGCGTGAGAGCGACGAGAGAGAGAGAGCGAGAGCAAGCAAACGAGAGAGCGAGCAAGAAAGCAAGCAAGAGCACGTGAGTGAGAGAGAGCACGAGCGAGAGCGCAAGAGAGCAAGCGAGAGAGCGTGTAAGTGACCATGAGAGAGAGAGACAGCGTGAGCGAGAGCGCGCCATGGCAGAGTGTTCCAAAAAAAAATAAAATGTACGTCACCCCAGACTACACTAAAATGTACCCCTGCCTAATAGGGGTCAAAATAATGACAGTGTTGCTCGCTGCACTGTTTGCAACAGTGACTTTTCTATTGCCCATGGTGGGTTAAGACTGTAAAAGACATGTTGAGGTGAGTTTAACAGGTGTCATTCGTTCATTAGCAGAGCTAATGTTATTTAAACTAGCTGGCTAGCTGCTCAGGAGCTACTCGATTGCAGACATCCCACCTCTCCCAGAAGTCTCCCGCCAATTGATGGTTCTACCTCCCTGAAATGAGTTTTTGCAGGGTGGGATGTCTGGCTTCCCCTCTCCACACAGCTGATGAATCCAAAGGAACGACGGAGATCGATACAGTTTAGCACCTGCAGGAGCTGCTCGTGAGCCATGAACTCAATGTAGGACTGCCTTAGGCATTCCAGACCTCAATCTTCTCCCCTTGGGGTTTACTCCCAAATCCTTCCCCATGAGTGGGTATAGCCACAAGGCAGTGGAGGTTTGAGATAACACACGCAAAACACTGGAACTCAGCAGGCCAAGCAGCATCTATGGAAATAAAGGACAGTTGCCGTTTCAGGCTGGGTCCTGCCGAAGGTTCTCGGCCCAAAACGTCAACTGTACCTTCTTCCCCATAGATGCTGCCTGCCCTGCTGAGATCCTCCAGCATGTTGTGTGTGTTGCTCGGATTTCCAGCATCTACAGTTTTTCTTGTTTGTGTTGAAGTTTGAGATCAGTTTTCCCTCTAATAGATGAGCTACAGACCACAGCAGTCCAGCTCTATCTGCCCGAAGCGACAGGTTTCAAGGTGCCAGTAAAGTGCCAGTCAGTAGAAACGGTACCACCGGGCTTGGTAGCTAAGCTACACTTGAAGGCTAGGAGCTGGACTTGGTTTTCAGAGACAGTGATGTTTGTCTTGTGAGCATTTAATTGATAGCGGGAGCTCATCCCCACCACCTCCTCCGGCTGTGACAACCTTCGGGAACCAGCCTTACTGTTACATAATGCTTTACAGTGCTAGCCACTCAGGTACAGTTCCCACCACTGTCATTTGTATGTTCCCCCAGTGACCACCTGGGTTTCCTCTGGGTGCTCTGGTTTCCTCCCACATTCCAAAGGCATACAGGTAGTAAGCTGTGGGCATGCCACGTTGCCACTGGAAGTCCGGTGACCCTCGCGGACTGCTCCCAACCCATTCTCGGACTGTGTTGGTAGTTGACACAAACAATGCCTTTCACTATGTTTCAAAGTTTTCATGTACAGGTGACAAAAAACTAATCTTCACCTTTGAGGAACCTTCATTTGATCTTCAGAATCAGATTTAATATGGCGCAATGTTGCGAAATCTGTTGTTTTGCGGCAGCAGTACAGTGCAATATTAATAATAAAAATTGAATTACAGCAAGTATATACATATTAAAAAGTTAAATTAAATCAGTAGTGCA